>NC_072732.1:139690746-139908591 GCF_026930045.1 Uloborus diversus
AAAGAACTTTTTTCATTTTTAACTGATCATTTTATTTCTTCTCCCTCATATCCCCCTTCCTTTACTATACAATGATTTTTTTTTTTTTTACATTCAGCATCTACCATTTACCTAAGCCATTTTACAATGAATTAAACTGATAAATCTTTAAAGAACATCACTATAGGCAGTGGCGTAGATAGCGTTTGCCGCCCGGGGCGGTCCCTCAATTTGCCGCCCTTTCGTTGTGAAACAGCTTATACACAAAACTCTCAAACGTGTTCAAATTAAAACTAGCAAATTTAATTTAAAAAAAAGACCTTATTATTTTCTATATACTTTCAAAAAAAAAAAAAAAAGCGGGGGGGAAGGGGAATAAGGGTCCACACTTGGAGAAAATTGCTAAATTTAAGTCAAAAACCGCAATTTTAGCAAAGTTATTAGAGAGGGCGCGTTGTGTGTGTGTGGTTTGCTCCAGATTTTTTTTAAAAAAAATTAGTATCTTTTAGTGTTTCTTTGTTGACGTTAGGGGATCGGTAGGCAACGAAAGGAAATTTCACGAAATTTTAAAATGCAGCTTAGCCTACTTAGAAGAAGTCAAGAGAATCGGGAATGGTCGGATACTCAATGCGAAAATTTTAAGCTCCTAAATATGCAATTTCAGGCTATCTTTGGCAACGCAATTGCATGCGTATTCAAACGCTGTTGTAAGAGTTAGGGTAAAGAGGGGCGGCGAGGTTTCTTACTGAAATGTTTTTTAAATTGAAATAAATTTAAGGGTTTGGTGGTTTGGTTGAAAGGGGAAAGTTCGGTTTTTTTCTTTGGAAATTTTTTGGAACTGAAATCTCAAAAACGCAATTCCAGGCTATCTTTGGTGACGTTGAGAGGTTCCCTAATGGCTTAAAAAATGTTGTGAAGCCCCAAGCGGTTCGCTCCTGAAAAATTTCCGTAATTAATATCCGACTTTGGGCTTCGTTTAATTAATGTTAGGAGGAAGAGGCGACAGAGGGAGGTTTCCCTCTAAAAATCATTTTTAAAGCTGAATTTCATTTTAGATTATCAGTTAGAAGGAAGGGTTAACGAACTCTCCTACTCACGCAAATTTCTAAGAAAGAAAGTTTTGGGCTATTTTTGGGGACGTAAGGAAAAGGGGTGAAGAGAAATTTTTCAAAATTGAAGTTTTAAAAACGCAGTTTTAATCTTAGGAGATGTAAGATGAGAGGGGAAGGGCGACTAAGATATCTGTTTCGGAAAAATTCCAAAATTGAGGTCCTAGAAACGTATTTTAGGCTACATTTGATCACTTTAGGAGATCAAGGATAATCAGAACTCAAATGCTGTTTTACAAATTGATATTGAAGTATTGAAGCTTTAAAAACATAATTTTAAGTTAGATTTTGAGACTTTAGAAGAGAGGGTGGGAGTTTTCTCCAGGAAAGTTTTCAGAACTGAAGGCCTAAATATATGCTTTTTGGCTGTATTTGCTACGTTGGAGGAAACAGTAGGGCTAGGGGCTCGGCAAAGAAATTTTCCAACATTAAGGTCTAAAAACGTATTTCTAAACGTATTTGGTGATATCAGGAAAAGGGATAAGATATTAAAGCGCTCTCCCGCCTAAAAACATTTTCGCACTGTTCGACTACAGATTGGGGGTGGAAGAGGTTCCCAACCGGAATTATTTGAAACTGAATACTTTAAAACGCATTTTAGACTATGTTTGGATAAGTTGAAGGTCCAACTCAAATGTTGAAAAACGAAACTCACTTACCTTCCATAAGGAATAGATTTACATTGATCTAAAATTATCAGATAGATTATCTACTCGCAAAAGCGAGAAAGCGGAAATCTCTTATACTTCGTTTGAAGAGAACTCTTGTAAAGAGTGGGAAATCAAAGCAAACTCTGAAACATATAAAGTGTGACGAGCAATAAATTGTTTCGTGTAACATTTAACACCTCCCCCCCCCCCACTTTTTTTTCTTACTCTTGTCCCCATTTTCCTGAAGTAAAAAAAAAGGGAAATTTTTGTTTCACGTGCAGGCTTTCAAGAAACTCTAAACTTAAAATCCTGTATTAGCTTTTTCTTGTAACAAAAATTGGAAAAGTTCATTGTTTTCGTCTTCCTTAAGTTAACATCTACAGTCTAAATAACATATTTTTAAAAAAATACTAGGCACTTTTCATAATGAACTCAAAAAGACAAAATAACTTTTCTGGGTCAGAATGGAATATTTAAGTATTATTCCTTTAGTTTTCAATTATTCCAATAAAATGCCACCGCAAACGAAGAAAAGAGCGGCTCAAGTTAGGTAAAGAATTTCTTGTTATTATCAAGTTTTCAATCATAAATTTGAGTGTTAAAACAGGCATATTTTTCTGGGAAAGTTTGGTTTAAAATGATTTGAGCTGCACTTTTCTTCGTTTGTGATGTCACTTTCTTGGAATAATTGAAAACTACAGGAATACTTAAATTGTCCATTATGTCCCAGAAAAGTTATTTTGTCCTTTTGAGTGCTTTAAGAAGAGGTTTTCTTGCTTGCAGTAATAGATTAAAACCATAATTTCCTTCTTTAGAAAATACATTTAATTCTTCCACATCAAAAGGGCCAATTTGCCGCCCCTAGAAAAGTGCCGCCCGGGGCGGACCGCCCCCTCCGCCCCCCTAGCTACGCCACTGACTATGGGACATATATATCTCATTAGTTCAAGTTAATTTTATAAATTAACAAATGCAAAAAAATATATCGATTTTTCTTTTTTTCCCCGCTTTCTTTTTTCCTTATAGTTTTTAAAGGATTAGCAGAAATAAGTATTCCGAATTGAGTAAATACTGCTGTTCATTAAAGGGTATTTCAGATCATTGACCCCTTTTAAAACTCTCACTCGGAAAGGAATTTCATCACTGATCTCCATTTATTAAGCTAGGCGCCGCGCCGCCACCGTTTTGCTAAACTCCATGTTGAGACTTTATTGACCGCTATTTAAAAAAATGCAATGTTCTTTGCCACCAGGAGCGTAGCTAAGGGGGTTGGGACAACCCACCCCCCACCGAAACGTTAGTCTCACAAAAAAAAAGAAAAAGAAGAGAGAAGAGAAAGAAAAAAAAGAAAAAGGAAAAAAAAGAAAAAAAAAATCAAAACGACTTTTTTCTGAGTAACAAACGTCAAAAATTCACTTTACTTCACCCCCCCCCCCCCAATGCCATTGAAAATCTGCTCCATGTGTGACCCTCAAGCATAAAGACGTAGGGCTCGACCGATGGCATTTTTTGGCCGATTGTTCAAAGATGGCCGATGGCCGATTTTTTTCCTCCAAATGGCCGATTGCCGATGGCCGATGGCCGATGCCGATGGCCGATGGCCGATGCCGTTGGCCGATGGCAAAAAAAAAAAAAAAATCAAACAGAAATAAAATGATGAGTTTGTCAGGGATTTAAAGGATCATTGATTAATTTCACTTCTTTTCTACAAATAAGGAATTGTAATCACAAAAAAAGAAAAAAAAAACAGATTTCGACCTACATTTCTATTTTAAGATCACCTACTTTAAACTTCACAAGTTTTTTCGGCACATCTGTACATGCATTTGTACCTAAGAACATATAGATGACCGAAATATCCATTTTGAACGCCTTCTTAGTTAATTATCGCAAACTCTCTTGTGATGTCTTCATGCGCGTAAACTTGCGTCACTCAAAAACGTTATGAAATAGTAAGTTGAAAACTCATACGTACGTAGTATGATCTAAAAGTTCGAGGCCAAGTTGTATTAAACCTTACCCTGAATAGTTCACATTACCGAAGTACATCTATCTACAAAATAGTCACCTCGAACGGCTTCTGCCATCGACAACGTTCGTATGGCTTTTAGAAGTACTCCTGGAAGACATTTTTCGCAACCCTTTGCAAGGCCTCTTGCTCTGCTGCTTTAACTTCATCGTGGGGAAGAAGGCGACTTTCATGTTGAGGATGCACGGTTCGATTGGTCAATACTCTGATATGACTAACAAATAACATAACGTTTCGTTGGACTTTGCTCTGTGTGGCTTTTACATGTTCCCAGCAAAAAAAAAACATTTGCATGGACGCCGCTTTCTTCCGTCAGGAGAAGATAAAGCTGCATCATAGAAAGTAGCGAAAAATGGCTTCCAGGAGTGTTTCCAAAAGTTAATGAACACTGGCAGAAGTACATAGTCCCTCAAGGTGAGCTTTTGAAGGTGGATGTGCTTCGGTAATGTGAACTATTCTGGGTAAGGTTTTATACAGCTTATCCCCGAATTTTTGGATCGTACTACGTACAATCTGTATAGGGCGTAGTTATGCTTCTCCTTTTTTGACTGCTGTATGATGAAAAAGAAAGAATAACAGCCAAAAAAAAAAAGAAAGAAAGAAAGAAAAGAAAGGAAGAAAAACAAAAAGACTGTTTAATAACCAATTGCTTTTTTTTTTTTAATTGAACATATAACTAAGATTTCAGTAATATTGTAATAATGTATGGATTTAGGTACACTAAACATAGTTAAAAATCATTAAATTATGTTGTTTAATCATTCAAAAAAAAAAGAATAAAACTATGAAACCGTCAACAAATTACACAATTAAAGTGGAAAGATTGCACGAAGACATTTTTTAGTCATCAAAATTAAACAAGAAAGGTAACAGATAAATTACAATGTTAAATCAAAATAGGAATGTTTGTATACTTATTTAAAATTTATGAATAGAAAAGTTTGCATTTTTCGTAAAAGCTATAACAGTGACATAAATTTTGCTGAAAAAAGAAATAGCCATGAAAAGAGCGAGGTTCTTAAAACGCAGCTAATAAACAAACTCAATATTTACACCAAGTTAATAACTGAATACATCTTCTACTTGATCTGATGTTTGCACACATAATATTGAACAATTTGATTGTTCAATCTTTTACGAAGCTTTACAAACGAGTTCAAATTAAATTTTTCAATTTAACAATAATTTTCTGAAATTTAAAAAATTGCATTATAGAAAATCTTTGAAACTTTTCGATAAAAAACGAAAATAACTTATTCATTGATTTTATAAAGATACATAAAAATAGTTACTTACAACAGAAAAAAAAATCGATCGCTATTAATGATGCAAAAAAGACGGCGCATTACGAAATATAGGTGAAACAAGTATGAGAAATACGCAAAAAGACATTTCTTGACCAAAATAAATAATCGCTAAATATTTAATAAATGCTTGAAACGACGAGGTAGGGTTAGGGGGGTCACCCTCTGATTTTGGAGTAACTCACGCTTCGGCCTCATTTTTTTAGTACAAAACCGCTACCACCAACGATTCGGAAGAGTTTCTGGATCAACTTCAGCACTTCCGAAGAAAAAATTGCAAAGTCCCTTTGATTTCCGAATTATTTCACCATTCAAAATGTCTTTAATCAATTTCTTACATTAATGCTCTAAATTCTTTCTAAACAATAGATGAAGTTTGAAAAAAAAAAAATCTCTAATTTTATGAATGGTGTTAATCTTAAACAACTCAGAAGTACAACTAGAGTTTAATTTCAGAAATTGAGGGAGTGGGAGGAGGGGCACGCAAGTGTTCTCAGAAATTCAAAAAATAATCGTAAAAAATAAGAGTTCAAAATAATCATACTCATTGAGCAGAAAAACAATTTTAAAACTTGCACTCGAGTTTGTTTTGACGTGCAATGGCGGATTTAAAATATAGCAAATGTTGCAATTGCGCGAGAGGCCCCATAACCATAGGGGCATCGACAAAATTGCTTATGATAAATGTTTTACAACTTCTGTGATAGAGAAATAGGGCCCCAAAATGTATTTCGAAAAGCCCCAAACTTGTAACTCCGCCGAAGCGATGCAGAAAAGACTATTACTGTGATTCATATTACAAATATCGAAAAATTAAAAATTACCGTCTGTTCAACGGGAATCTTTTATAATGACACAAAAACTGGTTTCGCCATCTCATATTTGTTTCCATAGTCTCCTATTCGGCAATATATCACCAAATGATCGTCAGTCTGAGACGCTATATTAGTTTTGCATTGAAATAAGTAATTAATAGTCACAAAAAATGAGTAAACAGCCTTTTCAGAACACCCGATCGAAAACAAAAAGTTAAGTGCACAACTGGAACGTACGCATGCCTGTATAACGATACTGTCTATAGCAATAAACCTGTCTATAACGATATTTCCCTTGACCGCAGAAAAATTTTAGCATGAATAATCAAACTGTCTATAACGATAATATATCTATAACAATATTTTTTTAGGACCCAACAGTATCATAGAAGACAGGTTTTACTGTACATACGTACATCCAGCTGCAAGAAACAAAGCAATAATTAACTTGTTTGGTACCTGAATGCAGTATTAAAAACTCTTTCAGGGGTGACTAAAATCGAAATTCATACTGAAATTTAAGTAAACAATTTTACATGAAAACAATAACTCCCTTTACTTTGTATTAAAAAGTAAAACAGCAAAGGTCCTTTTTCTTTTTTTTTTTTTTTTTTTCAAAAACATCGGCCAATTCCATCGGCTTTTCGATGTTTTTTAAGGTCGATGGGCCGATGTTTCACTCAAGTTAGCATCGGCCGTCGATGCCGATGGCTAAATTGTTGAACCATCGGCGCCGATGTATCGGCCAGGCCGATGCATCGGTCGAGTCCTATAAAGACGCCTTCTCTGCTGCGACAACTTTTTGATAATTGAGTGAAATTTGACACTTCGCTTTAGAAATGAGATTGATTTGTTAAATCCACGTACATGCAGCCTTTCTTTGTCATAGATTCTGCAAATTGTTAAATATGCTTAATTTTATGAGCCGCGCAGTGGGAATATTGCATACAGTCGAATCTATATTTCGAATTTCACATTAAAGAAAAAATCGAGATAAAGAGGTTTTGAGATACGGGGGCTTTAAGAAACTTTTTATAGAAATTTGAAATATGATGGTGAAAATTTGAAATCGATACTAAAGACAATTTTGGCTCTTGATTAAAATTCCTCTTTATTGGTTTTGCTAGGTATTTATTCTATTATTACATTATTAAGTGCTTTATTGCGAGTTTAAGGAATCATTTTGACAGTAAAAGAAACTTTAAGCATATCTTTTTCAAGAAAAAGTCTTTTATTGCTTTTTGGTCCCTGATTTTTTTTTTTTTTTGGATTCATTATTTATCTTTTTAAGGTTAGCAATGGCTGCAAATCTAACTTGGCCAGTATTCTACGATTTTCCTTTTTTCATCACTTGAACTTATACTTTCTTTTCCCTCCAATCATTTCGGTTTTCTAAGGAATCACATTTTTAAGAAAGAGAGCAACCAAAGAACAGTACTAATTCAGATAACAGAGCGAAATGGCTTTTAACTTGAATGACCTTTAACCATGAACTTGAAATGTTCATTTTACATGTCAAACCTGTGAATTTCACCCCTTTACGCTTCTTCCAAGAAAGTGCGCGAAACGACTGCCTTTTGGTTAATCTTCCTGGAAAGCCTACTCGTAACTCGTGGAACGCATTTCTCCCTTTTTCCACTGCCTCCTCAGCTCTTGAAGACAATTCCTCCCTTTCTGAGTTGAAGAAAATGTTTTTGTTTGCTGCTTTAAAAATCATTAGGCTTCGAATCCAAAAATGATAGCATAACCGGAATTCGAGACGATAGAGGTTTTTGTTGGTTTGGTTTCGTGTGTGTCATAGGTCATAGTCAAAACGACCTTTGCTAACCAGAGTATCCATTGCAATCACATTGATTCTTCAGCCAGTATTTACTGCGCATTCTTTTGGAAACGTGCAGTCTGTTTAAAGTAGTACATTCTAAGTGAAAGTTGTTGCATAATGAAACGAACAAGACCGATAACAAGCTTTTTTCAACTCAAAGAAAAAAATTAAAATGACGAAAAGGATTGCTCTAAAAGAGAAAGTTAACGTCGTCTGAAGAAAATGAAGTACAGTCTGCAAAGCAACATTAGTCCCATCAGACCCCTCTGAAGGTAATTTTATTTTGATTCAAAAGAAAAACTGCATAGCATTACATGAATAAAATGTTTAAAAACGAAATGTATCTAGATTATTTCTATTAGCTTGGTTTGCATTAAAAAGTAGAAAATAAAAAAGACTTCTGTTTAAAATACTCGAAAATTGCTGTTGCTCTCCCAAATAGATATTTATGTAATTAAATTCTAAAGACTTGAGATGAGAACAGTTGGTATGCATTTGAGCGAATAACTTTCTACCGCCTATATTTCTTCCCTAACTTTTTTTATTCAAATTTTATTATCTGCTTTAGAATTAGCATAAATATAAATACACTAGCAAAAATACCCGGCGTTGCCTGGGTCAGTAATAATTATTAGAAAAAATCGTTACTTGCTTTTGTTTTCTGTTTTAAGTGAAAGAATTTAAAACACATCTTTTTGACGTGATTAAAAATCGAGTTTCTTCCTTACCCATAAAACTAAAATAGCAATAAGTATAAAGAACAAAGTAATATTGATTTAGAAACGAAAGCACTATATTTAAGCATATACAAATTTAAAAAACATGAAATTAATCTTCTCATATTTAAAAAGATTAATTTGTTGATACTTTTTTTTTTAACATGGAGTCTAAAACCTTCTCTGTATGGCTAATGAAGTACGAAGTGATTAAAAAAAAGTAGCTGCGCTCGTAATCCCCTTATACTTGCTTTAGTTATTTCGGGAAATTTCAATCATTGTGGCTCTTGGTGCGATTTTACCGAATTTGCGAAAGTCGTTTCGGGGTACCTTCGATGATGCTCCCCCATTCTTTCCTTACTTTGTAAAACGATATGATATTAATTTTCGTTACAGAGATATCGTCGCTAAATGCTGAGATATTTTTGGTCACCATAAAATGGCGCTAAACAGTTTCATCCGAAGTGTTACCAAAATAAGTAATACAATTTGGTGATTGTTTGAAATTGTGCAAAATGGAAAATTAATGGAAGTTTTTGTGCTGTTTATGGATTTGCCTAATTTAGTTGCTGGAATATTTAACACAGTAAAAAAGGTCTTTTGAAAATTCTTTGATTGGCGATATTTTGTTTACATGGTGAAAGCTGAGAAACATTATGACGTAGTCTTCGGCTTCAAAAACAGCGACGTTGAAAAAACTGCCAAATGCATCAGCTACGGAAATCTTTCTGCAAAAATTTTGGCGATCTGCTGGTTGTTTGGATAATGAGTAAGTGTTCAATCAGCATAAATAATAATAAAAACCATTAATTACATTAAAGTTCCGTTTAAATGGAAAATCATCAGCCAAATCATGTATTATTTGCCAATCTTGTGCAAAAATCTTGCTTCAAGATTTGACTTGAGAAAAGCCTTGAACAATCACGAAAAGCAAAGAAAGTCAACAATACAACAATTGTCGCTATCGACAGGGAGTTGAGATGATACACTAAATACTGTATTGAGTTGAGGAAAGCCTTCGAACGTGGATCTAAAAAGCTCATAACTCGTTTTTTATTCTACTTAGAAATTTCGAACAGGTGCCATCTTCAGCAGAAAAATCAGAGCTTTCGATGGACATATAATGTAAATATGTGCAAGTATTTTTTCATCCCAATATTAGAGAATTTATACAAAAATTGTGTTTTATTGCCCCCCTAAGGGGGTTTTGCCCCCCATAACGGGACGAAAACTACCCTATGTGTTATTCTGATGCATAAGCTATATTATTGTAAAGTTTCATCAAAATCCGTTCAGTAGTTTTTGCGTGAAAGAGTAACAAACATCCATCCATACATCCATACATCCATACAGACAAACTTTCGCATATATAATATTAGTAAGATAAAATGCAACATATTGTAACGGATTCGGTGCGACTTCCACTTTCTTGAAAAGAAAACACAGTTCTTGATAAAAACACAGTTCTTGATAAAAACACAGGAAATTTATTTACACTATGTACAGGAAAGATCTTCAACAACTGCTAAATTATTCATCAGCAATTAAGCAATTATCACACAACACCGTAAACTCAACGTTTACACACGTATTTACTTCCAAATACGAAAACAACACAGCGAAATGCCTCGCTATAAACAGAGCAAAATGTTCTCAGTTCGAAATATCAACCGAAACTGACTGTTTATCCATCGCTAACGGCTTAAATACACCGAAAAGAATTTTCCACAACATTCTACACGTTTCCTTCGGCTTCCCGAAATGCGTAGACCGTTATCAATGAAAAGAAAAATAAAATAGGGGTCGTATATTTTAGCCATATGAAAAAGGGGTTGTATATTCATTACGGGAAACTATTTACAGGTTACGTTCCTACAATAATTACTATTTACAGAATTTGTAACATTGCCCCCTTCCTAAGGACTGCACGTCCCGGGCAGTACAATCCCCAGAAAGGGTGCCAAACTTCTATCACAAGTTCACAATTACACACATTAAATTATAACTAACAGATACAGAAAACACAATAATAACAAGAAATATTACTAAACATTAAAAGCAAAAATTATCTACAACTTTTATGTTATCAACCATGGTTGTTTACGTAATACTCATGAACTATGGCCATAGTATGGGGCTAACCGATCATAATGTACAACCCTAGGTTTTGCATTAGGTGATTTTTGGATCCTCACTACGACGTCATTTAGTCGGTTAACGACTTTGTAGGGTCCATCCCAATGCGACTGCAATTTGGGTGAAAGACCTTTCCGTCGGATGGGATTCCATAACCAAACCTTGTCGCCTTCGTTGAATTCATGTCCAGTAGACCTTGTGTCGTATCGGGTCTTCATCTTCTCCGCCGCGATGTTGATTCGCTCTCGTGCGAAGTTATGAACGTCTTCCAACCGGGCCTGGAGATCCTGGATGTACTCCTCAGGCGATGAAGGCGCATCCGGAGGACGACCGAAGACGAGATCACAAGGTAGCCGAAGCTCTCGTCCGAAGAGCATCTGAGATGGGGCAAATCCGGTAGTCTCGTGGACAGCACTGCGGTAGGCCAGCAGGAACAAAGGTAGCTTCTTGTCCCAATCCTGTTGATTTCTGGATACCATAAGCGAGAGATTATTTAGGATTGTGCGGTTAAATCTCTCCACCATGCCGTCCGATTGTGGGTGTAGTGGTGTTGTCCTAGTTTTCTCAATTCCGAAAATTTGACATAGGCCCTTAAACACAGCAGAGATGAAATTCCTCCCTTGATCGGAATGAATCTGCAAAGGTGTTCCGTATCTCGAGATCCAATGTTGGACTAGAGTCTCTGCTACGGTAGTAGCCTCTTGATCTGGAATGGGATATGCTTCCGGCCATTTGGTGAAGTAGTCGATGGAAACAAGAATGTATTTGTTCCCATCAGCAGTTCTTGGTAGAGGACCCAGGATGTCGATCCCAATTCGTTCGAAAGGAGCTCCAACGTTGTACAGATGTAGCTTCCCTCTGCTTCTCTTCTTCGGTCCTTTACGAGCAGCACAGGCGTCACAAGAATGGCACCACTTCTCCACGTCATCCTTCGCCTTGCTCCAGAAGAAGCGCTCCCGAACTTTATTGAGAGTTTTCAAGACACCAAAATGTCCTCCAGTCGCACTACTATGTATTTCTTTCAGAACATCTGAAATCCTGGATCGAGGAAGTAGTAACTGCCACCTAGATGTCTTGCCGTCGTCAGATTCCCATTTCCGGTGTAGCACGCCGTTCCGTAAATGGAGTGAGTTCCATAAAGCCCAGTATCTTTTTGTTGCAGGACTGAAGATGGAAACGTCCTGCCAGCTAGGGCGTCGACTGTCACTTTCCATGAACTCTAAAATTGGTTTTATGTCGGGGTCTTCAAGTTGATCTTTTCGAACTTGGTCATCACTCCATGGATCAGGTTCTGATGATGTTGGAGTCACTGTCACCTGATAGGCGGTAGGGCTAGTCGTTCCATACTGTTTCTCGATTCGGGAACAATAGTGGCAGTTCTCAGGACAGGGTCTCCTTGATAAAGCGTCAGCATTACCGTGAGATAACCCTTTTCGATGCTTGATCTCCATGTCATATTCCTGGAGCCGCTGTATCCATCTGGCTATCTGGCCTTCTGGATTCTTGAAGTTCAAAAGCCAAGTTAACGAGGCATGATCTGTCCGAAGCAGAAATTTTCGGCCGTAGAGGTAATGATGGAAGTGTTCTACAGCTTTCACTATGGCCAGTAACTCCTTTCTGGTGACGCAGTAATTTCGCTCCGACTTTGATAAGCATTTGCTCCAGTAAGCGATGACATGTTCATTTCCGTCAATTTCTTGGGATAAAACAGCTCCAATTCCCTCGTTGCTCGCATCAGTGTCCAGGATGAAGGATTTTTCAGGCTGAGGATAGGCGAGGATAGGCGTTGATGTTAAAGCCTCCTTCAGTCGTAGAAATGCATCTTCGCATTCTTTGGACCATTCAAACTTTTGCTTGCTCTCCGTCAGCTTATGCAAAGGTCGTGCAATGTTGGAAAAACCCTTCACAAACTTCCTGTAGTACGTGCAGAGCCCCAGGAAACTTCGCAACTGATGGATGTTTTCGGGACGACTCCAACTCCTGACCGCAGATACCTTCTCTGGATCGGTTTGCACACCCTCAGAAGAGATGATGTGACCAAGGTAGTTCACTTCCCGGCGGAACAAATTACATTTGGACGGGCTTAACTTCAGATTGGCTTCCTTAAGCTTTTGCAGCACCTTCCTAAGATTTGCCAGATGTTCTTCGAAGCTGCGTCCCACGATGATGATATCGTCTAAGTAGACCAGACAGGATTCGTAAGAGAGTCCTCTTAACACTGTCTCCATAAGACGCTCGAACGTAGCTGGTGCATTGCAGAGGCCGAAGGGCATCACTTTGAACTGCCATAAGCCTTGTCCAGTTGTAAACGCTGTCTTCTCTCGGTCATCAGGGTGTATCTCAACCTGCCAGTAGCCGCTCTTCAAGTCCAGGGTCGAAAACCACTTGTGTCCGGAAAGAGTGTCCAAGGTGTCGTCTATCCGTGGAAGAGGGTAACTGTCTTTCTTGGTGATTTCATTCAGTCGTCGGTAATCGACACAAAATCTGGTGGAGCCATCTTTCTTTCGGACCAAGACGATGGGAGAGGCCCAAGGACTGGATGAGGGTTCGATTACATCATTCTCCTTCATCTCTTTCAGGAGGGTTTCAACCTCTTCCTTCTTAGCGAACGGTAGTCGTCTTGGATGCTGTTTAATAGGGGGGTGTTCTCCAGTGTAAATCCTATGCTGCGTTAAATTCGTACGGCCAACATCCTCCGATGTAGATGAAAACAGATGCTTGAAGTCGTCCACCAATTGTTCCGCAGCAGTTCTTTGATCCTTCGATAAGGGTGCACTCCCAATTAACTTCGATGTCAAGGACTCAGAAGACACAGTCTCGGGGGAATTGATTCTTCTAATGATGCAGTTTACTGGAGTACAAGTTGCTAACACTTCACCTTTCCGAATATTCCTTGGCCTTTCACTCACGTTGGCGACTCTTACAGGAATTACATCCTTGGAAAGGTCCACAAGCGTAGATGCTACCAGCACTCCTTTTAGGTTATTGCTTAGGTTAGGGTATTCAATGAGTCCAAATCGAAAACTATTGCTTTCTTCAAGGGAGCCAGGTATTAATGATTCTGACCTTGAGGGAATCGATAAATCTGTTTGAGCTATTATTTGATGAGCGGATTTTACATCACTTTCTGCAGGGAAAACGGCTATGTCTTCTCTCATCGAGTGCAGCTCATTAGTCTTGAAGTCGAGAGTGAAGTCATATTTCTTCAAAAAGTCCAATCCGAGAATGAAGGGGTCCGTGATGTTAGCGACGAATGCCGTATGATGGTAGGTGGCATTCCCAAACACTATTTCCAAGTCCACTTTACCGTCAATCTCGATCTTGTCACCTGTCACAGTCTGGAGACTTACGCGTGGCGATGTCCACAGCAGTTTCAATCCAAATTCACGAGCCACATCTGTCCTAATGATTGTCACATTGGCTCCAGTGTCAACAATCAGTCTGCAGGGGTTCCCATTTACATGTGCGTAAATGAAAAGTCCATCACTGCCACTACTAGAAGAGGAAATCTGCAGAGCTTTAGTGGTGGTGATTTCCTTCCCTCGCGTAGTTTGGCGAGCCGGACAACTCCTTCGCAGGTGTCCTTCACTACCGCATTTCCAGCACTTCTGCTCTTGTTTCTTTTGGGCTGTTATGCTGCTCAGATGTCTTGTCAAGTCACCGAGTTGTCTCTCAAGTTCAGCGAGGTGGGAAGACCTGGAATCAGACTCATCAGCTTCCTGAGTCCGGATTAGATGGCGATCCACACGGGTTGCTTCTTGGGCGGCCTCGTATCTCATCGCATACACAACGGCAGAATTCAGGTCTTTGACATCCGCCATCCGTAGAGCTTTCTGGATTTCCGGATCTCGAACCCCGTCGATGTAGTAGTTGAGTGCCAGGTTGTCTCGAACATCCGCAGGGCAGTCGTAAAAAGCAAGATGAGACAGTTTCTCGATGTCCGCCGCAAGCTCTTGCACGGTTTCCCCAGTTTTCTGGAAACGGGACTTCAACTGGAGTCGGCTGAAATCTTTCTGGCACTTCTCACCGAAGCGAAGTTCCAACGCAGCTGTGAGGGCGGCGAAATCCAGGCGCTGGCTGTCCGGAAGGGTCTGGAGAATGTCCGCTGCGTCACCTCTCAGGGATGTTGCAAGATGGCAGGCCTTGGTAGCAGAGTCCCATCCGTTCGCTTCCGCCACTATCATGAATTGGGTCTTGTACACCTGCCACGAACTTTTCCCATCAAATGTGGCAAGTTTAATGGACGGTCGAGCAACCGATGTGGGAGCGCCAAACTGTACAGAGCTGCTTTCCGCGGTCGCCAATCTCCTTTCCACGTCCTTAAAGATCTCTTCTTTTAGTAGATGAAATCTTCTATCTTCATCTTCAAATTTATTTTCTACAGCATTGAATCGGCTTTCAACGGTATTAAATTTTTCTTCAATAGCATCAACTCGATGCTCTATGTCATTAAATTTATTTTCCATCACAGTCTTTACCGAAATAAGGTCGTTTTTAATTTCTTCTTGGTTAGACGTTAAGTCCTTTTTCAGCACCGTTAAATCGCTTTTTAACTGGTCTTGATTTGCCAACATACTTGCAGTCAGATCATTTTTTAATTGTTCTTGATTAGCCGCCATATCATTTTTTAATTGTTCTTGATTAGCCGCCATATCACTCTTCACAGAGGTGATTGCGTCAAGAAGTTGTTTTAATTGTTCATCCATTGCGCGAGTAATCACCATAAAAATAAAGTCCTAATTCAAAAAAAGTCTTTATGAAAAAATGTCCAAAGTCACTTACTCCAAGAAAGTCCAGAAGAAACCCCACGTTGGGCGCCAAATTGTAACGGATTCGGTGCGACTTCCACTTTCTTGAAAAGAAAACACAGTTCTTGATAAAAACACAGTTCTTGATAAAAACACAGGAAATTTATTTACACTATGTACAGGAAAGATCTTCAACAACTGCTAAATTATTCATCAGCAATTAAGCAATTATCACACAACACCGTAAACTCAACGTTTACACACGTATTTACTTCCAAATACGAAAACAACACAGCGAAATGCCTCGCTATAAACAGAGCAAAATGTTCTCAGTTCGAAATATCAACCGAAACTGACTGTTTATCCATCGCTAACGGCTTAAATACACCGAAAAGAATTTTCCACAACATTCTACACGTTTCCTTCGGCTTCCCGAAATGCGTAGACCGTTATCAATGAAAAGAAAAATAAAATAGGGGTCGTATATTTTAGCCATATGAAAAAGGGGTTGTATATTCATTACGGGAAACTATTTACAGGTTACGTTCCTACAATAATTACTATTTACAGAATTTGTAACAATATAAATATAACGATATGAAAAGCAATTTCACTTTTTGCGGGTTATAATTCAAGAAGTCTTTTTTTATTTTTTTTCATACTTTTAGTGCAAACCAAGTTAGTAAAAATAGTCTTTATAGTCTGACCACCGATGAGATTGAAAGTCAAACATCCAGTTTACAGGCGGAAATGGAAGTATCTATTAGCTTTCAGGGATGCCAGCTTTTGTATATGTGTGTTAGCCTCTAAATTAAGCAGTCACACTGAAATGAACGGAACACGCTCATCAGATATTTGATTTCCCCCTGATTTGGATAGACTGGTTTTAACAAGACCGTTGCTAGAAAATTTCACTTTAAATTAAATGGAGGGAAAATAAAAAAAAGTTGATATTTCCATAACAAAAAAAAAATAAATAATTTGAATTTTGACATCTTGAATTCAAATTATGTTTTTCGCAATCACAAGTGTGTGTATGTAGACGTGTGTGTTTGTGTGTGGGGGTATGTGTGTTTGTGTGTAGGGGTATGTGTATGTGTGTGTTTGTCTGTGTGCTGGCATAAGTGTGTGGGTAGTTGTGCATATGAATGTGCGTATGTGTGTGTGTGTGGGGGGGGGGAATGTGTATGTGTGTAGGCATATGTGTTTGTGTCAGTGTGCAGGCATGAATGTGTGGGTAGTTGTGTGTATGTGTGTGTACGTGCGTGTGTGTGTGTGTAGCTGCGTATGTATGCGCGTGTGTGTAGGACATGGATGCAACCTGGAGACGGCTTTCGCTATAGGAGCAGCATTGTGAGGAGCCGGTCGACGGCGACAGGGTGCGGAGGGTGGCGGTGGGAAAATAAAAAGATAGGACATCAAAACAGTCAAATGAGAACAATAAGCAATCGTGATTGCTCAAAAACTTTGCTTTTGTTTTGTTTGACACAAGTATCGGAATTGGAGCACCCCATTCCAAAGTATGTAAGATTCGCCTCCCTTTTTTTTGTAATACTAAAAAAATTTACACACACACACACACACACACATGTATATATATATATATATATATATATATATATATATATATATATATATATATATATATATATATATATATATATATATATATATATATAAGAAGTAACCCCCCCCCCCCCCCCCCCGAAAGTCGGGTCTAGCTACGCCTCTGTTTGCCACTTCAATTTTAAGCTAACTTTATTGTAATTTTATTTTAAGCCTGTGCATTGGATCAGGTGGGTATGGTGTCACTCTTAATTGTATTCTGTCGTATCCTATGCTTTTGAAATTATATGAGCACATTTTGGCTTTTTTTTTAGCCAGATTTTTGACGTTTTACATTACCCATGTCTTTGGTATTAGGAATTTTTTAAAATTTACGTGTTTAATTTATTTATCGTTTTAAATTGCTGAAAAAAAAAAAGAAATAAAAAGATAAGTTATTACTCGAAAATAATGGAAGTCTAACTGGTGACGAGTAAGTACAATTTAGAAAAGAAGATTCAAATTTGAAATACGTCGATTAATCGACAGTGATCAGTAATTAACCAACTAACCGCTTTGCCGATTAATCCGTGGGAAATGTTCTTTTAAGTACGTTTTAATAATTTTTAAATATTTAAGCATTTTTTGAACAAGAAGCTAAGATGAATAAATTAATTAAAAATAAATGAATGTAATTTTCTGCAATATAAGTATAATAGAAGATCTGAAAATGTACTGTCTAAAATAAAGACAAACAATACAAAATTGCGTAAAACTGAATGAAATATTAAATTTAATCCTCACAGCGAATGTTCACGTAACGCTATTATGAAGAATTAATCTAGTCATATTGGACATTAAAATCGCAAAGTTTTAATTTTTTAATGTGCTGTTTATGTCAGTTTGGGTTGTGTAAATAGTTTTGTTTGAAGTTTTCAAAAACTTGTAATCTTCCGGACCCCCCCCCCCCCCACATGGGCATCCCTGACAACATAACATAAAAATCATTCTGAAAACATTTTAATTATCACTCCCAGATCTTATTTAAACTGGAAGCCGTATTTTGCGGAAGTAAGGAAATTGAAAAGATTTGGTTTAAGCGCGCTTGATAATGCTTACGCGCCAAGAAAATGACTTCACTATCTTCAAAACCGAGACGTCTAGACTCATTCGAAATGCGAGAGTTTTACGTTCACTTTCTCCATTCCTTTCTCCGTTAGAGATCTTTGAATATTCAAAAACGATTTAACTTGTCGGTTTACGGCTTTTCTTTGTCGAGTTGATAGTTTAATGTTCTTCATTTGGCTGCAATGAGTTCTTTGAAAGATGAAGTTTGTTCAGGGTCTTTGGTTCGTGTACTGAAAATTTACTTTAATTATTCTCCTCTCGTTAAGATCGTGCATTCGACAGGATTTAGCAGAAAATGTCGTGTTCCATGTTGATGATATTAACGTATATTCTATACGTCGCGTATGACATTGTATACGGTATACAATATCACAAAGATTCTGGAATCGAATCTATTAATTTTCTTACCTGGTTCAAATTATATTTAGAATTACCAAGACGACAGATGCGTTTTAATGGAATTTCAATGACTTCTCAATTTAAGCATAAAACTCTCGAAAATATTTTATCGGCATTTATTTCCATACATAAGAAGATATTTTTAAAAACATAAAAATAAATAATTCGTTTTATGATAAACTAAATGGAGAAAAAATAGTACTTTATGAGTTTTACTGATCGTTTGCTGTGAGCAATTTTCGAGATTCAGCTGTAAGCGAGGGTGCATTGGTAACGGAACACCGTTCTGGCATTGATTTTAGAAGAAAATATTTTCGTTTCATTTGAAATATATTCTAATTATTAAATAGACTCATTGACTTTTACTTTTATTTTAAGCACTGATTGTATTTTTATTTATTTATGTATCCTTTATCTAACAATTATCATTAATTATCTCACTGAAGACTTAACCACTTACAACGGACACAGTCAGTCTTCCACCGCTACGGTTGCTTTTTTCTATACATATTGTAACGGATTCGGTGCGACTTCCACTTTCTTGAAATGAAGACACAGTTCTTGATAAAAACACAGGAGCTTTATTTACACTATGTACAGGAGAAATCGTTAACAACTTCTAAATTAATCATCAGCAATTAAGCAATTATCACACAACACCGTAAACTCAACGTTTACACACGTATTTACTTCCAAATACGAAAACAACACAGCGAAATGCCTCGCAATAAACAGAGCTAGTACACTCTCAGAACAAATTCTCAATCGAAACTAAACTGTTTATCCATCGCTAACGGCTTATATACACACCGAAAAGAAATCTCTCAAATATTCCAGAAAATGCTAAAATGTTCTACAACTACACTTTCATTGATAAAATCAGTGAATGAAATAAGAAAAAAAAAGGATAGGGGGTTGTATACTTTAGCCATATGTTAAGGGGTTGTATATTCATTACGGGAAACTATTTACAGGTTACGTTACTACAATAATTACTATTTACAGAATTTGTAACATTGCCCCCTTCCCAAGGACTGCACGTCCCGGGCAGTACAATCCCCAGAAAGGGTGCAAACTTCTATCACAAGTTCACAAATACACACATTAAATAATAACCAAGGAAACACAATAATAACAAGAAATATTACTAAACATTAAAAGCAAAAAAAAAAAAAATTATCTACAACTTTTATGTTATCAACCATGGTTGTTTACGTAATACCCATGAACTATGGCCATAGTATGGGGCTAACCGATCATAATGTACAACCCTAGGTTTTGCATTAGGTGATTTTTGGATCCTCATTACGACGTCATTCCGTCGGTTAAGGACTTTGTAGGGTCCATCCCAATGCGACTGCAATTTGGGTGAAAGACCTTTCCGTCGGATGGGATTCCATAACCAAACCTTGTCGCCTTCCTTGAATTCATGTCCAGTAGACCTTGTGTCGTATCGGGTCTTCATCTTCTCCGCCGCGATGTTGATTCGCTCTCGTGCGAAGTTATGAACGTCTTCCAACCGGGCCTGGAGATCCTGGATGTACTCCTCAGGCGATGCAGGCGCATCCGGAGGACGACCGAAGACGAGATCACAAGGTAGCCGAAGCTCTCGTCCGAAGAGCATCTGAGATGGGGCATATCCGGTAGTCTCGTGGACAGCACTGCGGTAGGCCAGCAGGAACAAAGGTAGCTTCTTGTCCCAATCCTGTTGATTTCTGGATACCATAAGCGAGAGATTATTCAGGATTGTGCGGTTAAATCTCTCCATCATGCCGTCCGATTGTGGGTGTAGTGGTGTTGTCCTAGTTTTCTCAATTCCGAAAATTTGACATAGGCCCTTAAACACAGCAGAGATGAAATTCCTCCCTTGATCGGAATGAATCTGCAAAGGTGTTCCATATCTCGAGATCCAATGTTGGACTAGAGTCTCTGCTACGGTGGTAGCTTCTTGATCTGGAATGGGATATGCTTCCGGCCATTTGGTGAAGTAGTCGATGGAAACAAGAATGTATTTGTTCCCATCAGCAGTTCTTGGTAGAGGACCCAGGATGTCGATCTCAATTCGTTCGAAAGGAGCTCCAAAGTTGTACAGATGTAGCTTCCCTCTGCTTCTTTTCTTCGGTCCTTTACGAGCAGAACAGGCGTCACAAGAATGGCACCACTTCTCCACGTCATCCTTCGCCTTGCTCCAGAAGAAGCGCTCCCGAACTTTATTGAGGGTTTTCAAGACACCAAAATGTCCTCCAGTCGCACTACTATGTATTTCTTTCAGAACATCTGAAATCCTTGATCGGGGAAGTAGTAACTGCCACCTAGATGTTTTGCCGTCGTCAGATTCCCATTTTCGGTGTAGCACGTCGTTCCGTAAATGGAGCGAGTTCCATAAAGCCCAGTATCTTTTTGTTGCAGGACTGAAGATGGAAACGTCCTGCCAGCTAGGTCGCCGACTATCACTTTCCATGAACTCCAAAATTGGTTTTATGTCGGGGTCTTCAAGTTGATCTTTTCGAACTTGGTCGTCACTCCATGGATCAGGTTCTGATGATATTGGAGTCACTGTCACCTGATAGGCGGTAGGGCTAGTCGTTCCATACTGTTTCTCGATTCGGGAACAATAATTGCAGTTCTCAGGACAGGGTCTCCTTGATAAAGCGTCTGCATTACCGTGAGACAACCCTTTTCGGTGCTTGATCTCCATGTCATATTCCTGGAGCCGCTGTATCCACCTGGCTATCTCGCCTTCTGGATTCCTGAAGTTCAAAAGCCAAGTTAACGAGGCATGATCTGTCCGAAGCCGAAACTTTCGGCCGTAGAGGTAAGGATGGAAGTGTTCTACAGCTTTTACTATGGCCAGTAACTCCTTTCTGGTGACGCAGTAATTTCGCTCCGACTTCGATAAGCATTTGCTCCAGTAAGCGATGACATATTCATTGCCGTCAACTTCTTGGGATAAAACAGCTCCGATGCCCTCGTTGCTCGCATCAGTGTCCAGGATGAAGGATTTTTCAGGCTGAGGATAGGCGAGGATAGGCGTTGATGTGAAAGCCTCCTTCAGTCGCAGAAATGCATCTTCGCATTCTTTGGACCATTCAAACTTTTGCTTGCTCTCCGTCAGCTTATGCAAAGGTCGTGCAATGTTGGAAAAACCCTTTACAAACTTCCTGTAGTACGTGCAGAGCCCCAGGAAACTTCGCAGCTGATGGATGTTTTCGGGACGACTCCAACTCTTGACCGCAGATACCTTTTCTGGATCGGTTTGTACACCTTCAGAAGAGATGATGTGACCAAGGTAGTTCACTTCCCGGCGGAACAAATTACATTTAGACGGGCTTAACTTCAGATTGGCTTCCTTAAGCTTTTGCAGCACCTTTCTAAGATTTGCCAGATGTTCTTCGAAACTTCGTCCCACGATGATGATATCGTCTAAGTAGACCAGACAGGATTCGTAGGAAAGTCCTTTTAACACTGTCTCCATAAGACGCTCGAACGTAGCTGGTGCATTGCAGAGGCCGAAGGGCATCACTTTAAACTGCCATAAGCCTTGTCCAGTTGTAAACGATGTCTTCTCTCGGTCATCAGGGTGTATCTCAACCTGCCAGTAGCCGCTCTTCAAGTCCAGGGTCGAAAACCACTTGTGTCCGGAAAGAGTGTCCAAGGTGTCGTCTATCCGTGGAAGAGGGTAACTGTCTTTCTTGGTGATTACATTCAGCCGCCGGTAATCGACACAAAATCTGGTGGAGCCATCTTTCTTTCAGACTAAGACGATGGGAGAGGCCCAAGGACTGGACGAGGGTTCGATGACATCATTCTCCTGCATCTCTTTCAGGAGGGTCTCAACCTCTTCCTTCTTGGCGAACGGTAGTCGTCTTGGATGCTGTTTAATAGGGGGGTGTTCTCCAGTGTAGATCCTATGCTGCGTTAAATTCGTAAGGCCAACATCCTCCGATGTAGATGAAAACAAATGCTTGAAGTCGTCCACCAATTGTTCCGCAGCAGTTCTTTGATCTTTCGATAATGGAGCACTCCCAATTAACTTCGATTTCAAGGACTCAGAAGACACAGTCTCGGGGGAATTGATTCTTCTAATGATGCAGTTTACTGGAGTACAAGTTGCTAACACTTCACCTTTCCGGATATTCCTTGGCCTTTCACTCACGTTGGCGACTCTCACAGGAATTACATCCTTAGAAAGGTCCACAAGCGTAGATGCTACCAGCACTCCTTTTAGATTATTGTTTAGGTTAGGGTATTCAACGAGTCCAAATCGAAAACTATTGCTTTCTTCAATGGAGCCAGATATTAATGATTCTGACTTTGAGGGAATCGATAAATCTGTTTGGGCTATTATTTGATGAGCGGATTTTACATCACTTTCTGCGGGGAAAACGGCTGTGTCTTCTCTCATCGAGTGCAGCTCATTAGTCTTGAAGTCGAGGTTGAAGTCATACTTCTTTAAAAAGTCCAATCCGAGAATGAAGGGGTCCGTGATAGCAGCAACGAATGCCGTATGATGGTAAGTGGCATTCCCAAACACAATTTCTAGGTTTACTTTACCTTCAATCTCGATCTTGTCACCTGTCACAGTTTGGAGGGTAAGCAGGGCGGCGTCCATAGAATGTTGAGTCCAAATTGACGAGCCACATCTGTTCTAATGATTGTAACATTGGCTCCAGTGTCAATAATCAGTTCGCAGGGAAACCCGTTTACGTATGCGTAAACAAACAGTCCATTACTGCCGCCACTCGTCGATGAAATCTGGAAAACTTTAAGATGGGGCTCATTCCAATTTGGCGACCTCCGCCCCGCGAGATTGCCATGGCTTAGTTTTCCTGGACCTGCGAGGGAGAGGTGCTCTTCCCTCTGGTTTCTTGGCGAGCTTCACAGTTTCTTCGTAAGTGGCCCTCGCCGCCACATTTCCAGCACTTAAGTGATTGTCCATTTTGGTACTTGGGAGCCGAAGTCCTTTTGAGGATTCCTGCAATTTCTTTTATTTGCTTTTCAAGTTCAGCAAAGCGTGACGAAACCGGATCAGGCTCATCAGTTTTCACGCCGCGGATTGAATGGCGATCCTTGCGGGTTGCTTGCTGGGCGGCCTCCAACTTCATCGCATACACAACAGCAGAACTCAGGTCTTTGACATCCGCCATCCGTAGAGCTTTCTGGATTTCCGGATCTCGAACCCCGTCGATGTAGTAGTTGAGTGCCAGGTTGTCTCGAACATCCGCAGGACAGTCGCAAAAAGCAAGATGAGACAGTCTCTCGACGTCAGCCGCTAGCTCTTGCAGGGTTTCCCCGGTTTTCTGGAAACGGGACTTCAACTGGAGTCGGCTGAAATCTTTCTGGCACTTCTCACCGAAGCGAAGCTCCAACGCAGCTGTGAGGGCGGCGAAATCCAGGCGCTGGCTGTCCGGAAGGGTCTGGAGAATGTCCGCTGCGTCACCTCTCAGGGATGCTGCAAGATGACAGGCCTTGGTAGCAGAGTCCCATCCGTTCGTTTCCGCCACTATCATGAATTGGGTGTTGTACACCTGCCACGAACTTTTCCCA
Source organism: Uloborus diversus (assembly GCF_026930045.1). Taxonomy (NCBI): domain Eukaryota; kingdom Metazoa; phylum Arthropoda; class Arachnida; order Araneae; family Uloboridae; genus Uloborus; species Uloborus diversus. Next base: position 139,714,674 of record NC_072732.1, read on the forward strand.
TCAAATGTGGCCAGTTTAATGGACGGTCGAGCAACAGATGTGGGAGCGCCAAACTGTACAGAGTTGCTTTCCGCGGTCGCCAATCTCCTTTCCACGTCCTTAATTATTTCTTCCTTAAATGAAGTCAATTTCTTGTCTTCTTCTTCCAACTTATTTTCCACATTGGCGATACGCTCTTCCACAGTATTAAATTTTTCTTCCAGAGCATCAACTTTATCTCCCATGGCGGTTAGTTGATTCTCCATCATGGTTTTCATCGACGTTAGGTCACTTTTTATTTCATCTTGACTTGCAGTAAGTTTAGCAGTTAAATCACTATTTAACTGTTCTTGGTTAGTCGCCATACTTTCGGTCAAGTCACTTTTCACAGCATTAATTGCTTCCAGAAGTTGTTTTAATTGGTCATTAATTGCGCGAGTAATCACCATAAAAACAAAGTCTATAAATTCTAACAGTCTTTATGAAAAAAAATGTCCAAAGTCACACTTACTCCAAGAAAGTCCAGAAGAAGCCCCACGTTGGGCGCCAAATTGTAACGGATTCGGTGCGACTTCCACTTTCGTGAAATGAAGACACAGTTCTTGATAAAAACACAGGAGCTTTATTTACACTATGTACAGGAGAAATCGTTAACAACTTCTAAATTAATCAACAGCAATTAAGCAATTATCACACAACACCGTAAACTCAACGTTTACACACGTATTTACTTCCAAATACGAAAACAACACAGCGAAATGCCTCGCAATAAACAGAGCTAATACACTCTCAGAACAAATTCTCAATCGAAACTAAACTATTTATCCATCGCTAACGGCTTATATACACACCGAAAAGATATCTCTCAAATATTCCAGAAAATGCTACAACGTTCTACAACTACACTTTCATTGATAAAATCTGTGAATGAAATAAGAAAAAAAAAGAATAGGGGGTTGTATACTTTAGCCATATGTTAAGGGGTTGTATACTTTAGCCATATGTTAAGGGGTTGTATATTCATTACGGGAAACTATTTACAGGTTACGTTACTACAATAATTACTATTTACAGAATTTGTAACAATATCATACAACCTATGCATAGACCTTCAACTCCTAATCGTACATGCTAAAATCCTTAGCCTGCGCCATTTTACACGGAATCCCGTATTTATCACTACACGTGGTTTAACCGGTAAGGTGGGGCTCTAAAGACAGGCTCAGTTTTTTTTTTAAATCTAGAACAGAAGCCGAGCAACCCCTGTTACAGTACCCCCAGACGAATTGATTTGCACTGGGAATATGAGGACTGTGTGACTACGAATATATATTTAACGGGTCCGGTTACCATTGATCAATATGGAGGACCTTTTACGACTGGTTGTCATCAAACCTGGGACCGACCTTTTATATACGATTCTGACGCCTTACCGAACCGGCCACAACAGCTCTCCTTCAGCCTATAGCAGGGCCGGCGATAGGCCAATGTCATTCTAGTCGGAAACTTTTATAAGTTTTCTGGAAGGAATGCGCAGGGGGGAGGGGGGGGGGGCAAGCGACAAAACTGACATTGGTCCGCCTTGGCTCTCTGCGGCCTGGCCTACAAAAGCTAAAAGAGTTGTAGGGCTGTTCCACCGGCAGGTGCGGGACAAAAATACACTTAAATTTCATTAACATTTCATCATATCTCTTTATATATTAACTAGCTGCGTTGCCCGGCTTTGCCCGGTCTACCTTAAAAATAAAAATTGTGTCAAGTGACGTATATTCAACAATCAGGCGTAAAACATAAATTTAAAAAAACATCATGTTTTCCTTTTCAAACAATGACGACAGATATTAAAATACTTTTAAGAAATTAAATCCAGAAAGATGGATTTAAAATGCGTAACCATGGAAACACAAAATAAAATAAGTTTAAGGAATTCAAATGCGAAAGAAAATGGTTCACAATTTGAATGGAATCGAGATTTCTTAAACTTGATTTAAAAGGGCTTGTAACTTTTTTTCCTTTCGAGATAAAAGCTTATTTTTTCGACCATAAGTCGAGTTAGATCTGGAGTAAAAAAGGTCGCTTTTTCCAACGGTGTCAAAAAGAAAGCTGTGGGACAATTCCTTCACTTTTTATTGATTTATTTAATGAAGAAAGAAGTGCCTAAATTTCAGCTAAGCCTAAAAAAATTCGAGCTAAAAACGCAAATAACTCCCGCCATAATAAAGTTAGAGCATTGAAACAAATTGCATAGAACGCGGAAAATTCTACCCTTTCTAACGATATGTAATATTAATATTTGCGAGTAATTTTTCACCCCCATATTCGGGAATTTATGTGAAAATTGGGCCTAAATTGGAATAGAAAAAGAACTATTGATCGAATTGTTTTCGAACTGGTCTGAAAACCTTCTCAGGACTTAAATTAACAAATTGTTAAAATTTCAGCAAAATCGGCCGGGTAGTTCTCGAGTTTTGCGAGTTCAAACAGACAGACGCTTTTTGGGGACTTCATTTTATACTTTGTAGAGATGAAACAGGGGTAATCAATTTTTTCAATCTTTACATTTGACGCAAAGTTACTCCTGACACAATTATATTTTTATTAAACAATTTTGTTATTTAAAATAAAATTTATTTACACGCGTCACGTGCGGGACATCCAAAGTCAGCCTCTGGTAACTTGCTCATGAATAAGCTCATATTTTTGCTCTAATAATACAACAATGACGAAACAAATTGTAGATTTTGAAAGCTATGGTTCCAACGTAAAGGAAACATATCTCATTAGTTTAGAAATAATTATTAAAACCATTGAAAAAAATATGCATATTCCCATTCCAGTGAAAATGGTCATTCTGTTCCGGACGTAACGGTTCCTTTTCATAAAAAGGAAATATTTTTTTAAGAAAGTTTTTGCTTAAGAAGTCACACATGCGTTTGTGATTTCTTAAGCAACAAAATTTTGTTCATCATCCTTTTAAATTATTATTTTTTATGAAATGTATGAAGCGTCACGTGCGGTACAAAATTACCGTTTTCCGTGGAATGACCCTGTATGTATCAATCTAAGCCCTTGTATCTGAGCCGAGACGCTTATGGGGTTTAAAACAGGGAGTTCTAGGGATGGTCAAATCTACCCCTTGGTTGTGCAGGATTTCCGGTTCTGGAAAATTTACAGGTACACCTGTGGAGGCAGGAAAACTTACAGTTCACTCCCGAAAATCCGCAGCTAAGAAATCCACTTTTTCTTTCTCTCTCACTCTCTCTTTTTTTTTTTTTTTTTAACCGACTTCAAAAAGGAGGCGGTTATCAGTTCATACCGTATGTATGTTTTTTTTTTTTGTTTGTCCACTCATAGCGTCTCACCTAGTGAACCGATTTTGATGATTCTTTTTTTTTTTTTTTTGTGTGCATCGTGTTAACATTAAAACTGAATAGCAAGTGAGAAACAGAATTTTTCGCTTGTTCTAACTTAGTTTCCAAAATGTGTACATAAAAATATTGCAATGTGTGCTCAATTTATTTTATACTAATTAAGACATTTTTAAGTATGTTTTTTTTATTTATTCTAACTACATTCATTTTATTACTATGAAGTATACAAAGTATTTTATGCATTTGACTTATTACATTGTACGATTTTATTCAAAAATAAGAAAAAAAATTAAAAGTTTCAAAAATTTACAATATTTATGTAGTTCCCAGATTTCAGAAAACGTATTCTAGCGAAAAACGAAAGATGTTAAGCAAAGATATACATAAACTATGCCAGTTATTATTTAGACTATGAATAGTGCTAAAAATTTCTTTGCCTTTTGGTGAAAATTAAAAGACCTACATACTGTACAAAATGATTTGAACAACTAACACTGAATTGAAATGAACATTCTGTCCTTGACTTGGAAATCGCCCGAAAAGGTATGACGGATGAAAATTACTTCTCCGTTTGAACGAAGCAATTGCTTGTTGGTGATATTTTGATAGTTGAAATTTAACTCAAACTCCAGGGGATTAACCTTAAACTCCAATAGATAGCATTCATTGTTTGTTTGCATTCACTTTTTTGTTTCTTCATTCTCCTAAAATTGCAGTCTTGCCCAGTGTTTGGAAAAACTACTTTTCTTTTGTAGCGAAATATAACTACAACTACTTTATTCCAAATGTAGTTAACTACAACTACAACTACTTTTTTCAAAATGTAGCAACTACAAACTACTTTTAAAAAGTAGTCACTACTTCGCTACTTTTAAAAAAATAAATAAGTAAAAAGCATACACATACAAACCGATTAGGCATTGAGCGAAACAAATCGAGAAGGGGTTTATTTTAATAAATTGGCTCATTTGAACATGGAATGTCACTAAGAATTATTTATTCTTTCTTTCCTTTACTGAGCCAATTTGTCAATCCCCAACATTTTTTTTTTTTTTTTACGAATATTCGCTGCCCGAAAGAATTAAAAAAATTGAAGGAATGCTATCTTCAAATTTTTAACAGTTTTTTGATGGTCGATACAGTTGATTTCGGTTAATAGGAACACATTGGAACGGGGTCATTTTGGTATTAACTACCGGTTGGTCCGATTAAGCGAACAGGACCTGTATAGCTTCACCGAACATGCTATACACATGACATTTAACTGCCCTAATGATTATTGTGAGCTCCACGTGTATAGTGAGCCTACAAAGAAGAAAAACTGCTGTTTATGAATTTTTTCCATAAAAAAAATAATTAAAATAAAGCGAATAATGTTTTTCAATTGATTTGTTCGAATAATATTCGTTCAACCAAGTGTTCCGACTGATACGGTTTGAGTTATTCTTTGCAGTCAGTATCGATTCAATTCATTGACCTTTAAGTGATAAAACGTACTAATTGATTATCAAAAATGAGATTTTTTTTTTGAAAACAATTACATATCTTTGAACGTGTTAACTGAGCTGAAGAAATTTGAAATTTCACTGCAATTTTGATCTCTGCTGGAACAGTGCCGCTATGCAATGTGAGTTTCGCTAACCATTTTTTTCCCTGGAAATATTGCTGAATTAAATTGAAAGTTACCAAGGAACCATTATTAATTTATTGCACTAACTGTTAAAATCGTTGACACACTTGAAACTCGCTTCAGGAGGAAAATTTTTAATTGTTTCCCAATTTGATCTCATGCTCCTTGGTCCGATTAAACGTATTTTTGGTCCCAGTAAGCGAAAAATATTAGTCTTGCGTAATGAGATTTGTTTTGGTTCTTTGAGATTTGATTCGAATAAGCGGCTGTTCCGTTTAACCGGATTAAGCGGATTCAATTGTATTAAGCGGATTCAATTGTATTTCGTTCAAGAAGCGGGACTCGGCTACTTAAAAATGTAAATATGTGTAGTCATAATTTCATTTAAATTTTATATAGACATACATAAGCATAAAATAGATTTAGATGATGAAAAACATCTTTTTAACAAAAGAGCAAAACTTCATTTTCATTATAGGAGTTAATTTGATAGGAACTTATATTTTGTAGGAATTAATAAATTGATTTTGAACTTTAAACTAGGGGTCTGGTGCTGCACACCATCTTACACTATTAATAAAATGAAATAAAAGCATTTTCTTAATTTTACCGAATAATTCCACAATAGACTTTTATTTTGTCAATAAATCAACAATCAATCAGTGAAAAAGAAAAAAATAAATCTTAACAGTATTTTTATTCAATATAACACCGCTTTTTTTTTTTTTTTTTTTTGAATACAGTAACATTTTAGTTCGCTATGTTTAAATTCGGTAATAGTAAGTTAGGAAATGGGTAAAAACAGTTTGAGGAATGTTTTCAAATGTCGAAAATAATTGGTATATTCATAAAAAATCTTATAGATACCCTTTTCCATAACACGAAATTTCATACGCAGATCGGATTTCATTTCATATGCGATAACATTGATGTACCAAAAGCTTTTTGTTTAGCTGGCGTAGATTGCATGAAGCTGAAAAACTTCCGTTTCTACAACATTTCTACAACGCTAATATTTGTTGTTAGCCGCCAAGGCAGTTCAATATCATCCTCTTCCATGACATTTGCAGTAGCTTCCATATTAGGAGGATATATTGGCACAAGAATCTCATTGATATCTAAGTTGTTCATCCACTGGACATTCTCTGCTGCCAGAAAACACAAACGCGGTACTACACTTGGCAGTTATCGCTTATTCTTTTGTTTCTAAGTCATGTTCTATTCAAGGCGAATATTGGGGGAAATGTGAAAATTTCATTGCCAAACTAATGGCGTCGAAGAGATAGAACGTTTGGTGTCAAAATAATATGTTTGAGGTCAACTCGTATCTTTCAGAATCTTACGAATCTGATTGGTGTAAGTTTTACTCGCGTAAGACTTGCAACATTCAGATTCATTTGAAACCTCGGTTTTTTTTTTTTTTTTACTTTATCAAAAAAAAAAAGTAGTTTTCAGAAAACGCTACAAACTACACTTTTTTTTTGTATCGAACTACTCGCTACTCTACTTTTTTTGAAAAGTATTGCGCTGCACTATGAACTACTAAAAAATTGTAGCTACTACAGTAGCGTCGCTACTTCCAACCACTGGTCTTACCAGTAAAACAGTTAAGCTACCGGATGCAGTTCAACCTTGTCACAATAAAGCCTTTCCCTGCATGTTAAACATTGCCAAAAAAAAAAAAAAAAAAAAAAAAAAAATCAAATTATAAATAACTTACTGAATTTTTGGTGCTTCAACATTGAAATAATGCCGTCACGCATGCTGTGGTGCTAGTTTCATTGTTGGTGACGTCAGAGCGTTACTTGATCAGTGATTTTGGCTATTATATATATGAGGATTGCTGAATCGAGATCAATATATAATTATAAAGAATTTCCTACTAAATTATTTTATTACTAAAAAGATGCTTGTCTAAAACATCAATTTCAATGTGCAGGACCCGATTAAGATATTGAGAGGCCCTAGGCCAAATACTTTTTTGGGGCCTCCTGCATTCAAACTTGATAACTTTAACCATTGGTTGAAACAATTTTAGTCATAGAATACAGAAATTTCAACCATTTGGGTGTCCCTAAATATCGGGGGCCCTAGGCCACGGTCTAGTTGGCCCATTCAGTAATCAGGCCCTGCCAATGTGAAACGTAGATAATATGTATTTTTTAAGAGAAGCATCAAATTTTATAGTTAAATATTTTTTCAATAAATCTTTTTTAATTTGCACTTGTACTTATCTAGCTCAACATATAATCGATAGCCAGCTAACTGGTTGGCTTTTTTCTTCTTCTTTTTTTTGTGTATGTTTCATAAAAAGACTTTCATCCCTCAACAAAATGAGCTTTTTATTAAACAGAGAATTACTGAAACACTTGAAAATTTGTGCAGTTATAGGCAAGGAAACGCGTAATTATTACTACAACTACAGATCATTACAGCAATTGAAAAGAATTCCTAATGCAATAAAATGAATTATTCTGATATTGGCATAACAGATGAACTAATTTATTATTGTGTAATTGCAATATAAAATCAATGCAAAAATTCAAATTTAGAAGAGTTATTGTTGAGATTCGCTTTAAAAAGAAAAAGAAAAAAAAAACAATAATACGAAAAAGGAAAAAAAAAAGAACATTATGATATTTTTTTGTTCAAATTATTTTATCAATAAAAGAGAGAAAGGAATGTTACTGCTTTCCCTGAATCGCAGTAAGTTGTAATCAAGCAATATTCATGTACTATCATAAAAAGATATTTTTAGGACAAGCAACGATAAAATTAAAAATTTTAAAAAACCCCGACTGAGTCGCAACTGTAGAATCAAGAGGGAAAATTGAAAATCCTTATAAAAGCCTTATATTATTAAAAATCAATGTCAAGTATATATATATATATATATATATATATATATATATATATATATATATATATATATATATATATATATATATATATATATATATATATATTTTCCTATTAAATAGAAACTGGCAACAAATAAAAATTTTAAATCATTGCGTTTTATTTCCTTGTCGGCCAACAATGAATTGGGTGATTAATCACGTGAATAAAGACTTAGCCGTTATTAAAATCTGCTTTAAAAAAGCGTTATAATTCGAATCCTATGAAAAAAAGAAGTTCCAAACACATTTTATCAGACGCGGAAAAAAATCTCTTTATTTTGGTATTAAATTTTAAAAATTTGAACTATGTTTTCGTTGCAGAAATCGCGAAAAACCTTTTAGAGGTTTTTAATTAATATCTTCGTTAATTAATGTCATCCAAAGATGCAACCTAGCTAAGAACACTCTCGATCAACTCTCCTTTCAAACAAAATATTTTTCTTTTCAAAATCGGTCCATTCGTTTAGGCGCTAGAGTTTCACAGATAAACACACAGATACATAGATACACAGATACACAGACACGTCAAACTTATAACCCCCTTCCTTTTTTGTCGGGGGTCAAAAATGATTTTTAACAAAAAGCTCATTTACACATTGATTTTTCCTACATTAACTGTCAGCGATAAAAATGTTTTTATATGAAATAAAAGGAATAAATAAAGAATTAGCCAGCAATAAAATAAAGAAAATTAGTTACGCACCCTTTGAATATCTCACGAGCTAAAAACTTACGAACGTAATTCGTATTTCTAGTCTAGTGGTTTGGTTGTTTATTTATTTTTGCAAGGGTGAGGATTCTCTGAACTTTCAAGTACAGTCGAGTCCCGATTTACGCGAAGGATGCGTTCTAAGACACTTCGTGTAAGTCGGAATTTCGTGTTGTGGAACAAGGTATGTTTAATAATTTTTTATAAGCATACCCAATTGTTTCAGACGTTTGTAAACACCTCTCGTATTATATGAAATACACCGCCAGCTCAGTCAACTCCAGTCGAGGACTGCAGTCCTCGGCTGGAGTTGACTGAGCTGGCGGTGTATTTCATATATTTCTGCCTTAGCCCTGGCTATAGGGCGGTAACTTACTGAATACACCTCTCGTATTGTTTCAAACCATTTATTAACTATATATTGCAGTCTCTTTTACGAAGAACCGACTTTTTCTGTATTTTAGAAAAAGCTTTATTATTTGACATAAAATTCTGTAATTTAGCACAAAATCAATGATTAATGGGGGGGGGGGGAGAAATTTAAAATAAAGCTGTATGGTACTTACAATATGTACACTACAGCATTATTACAGCACTTAACAGTATAGATATAGTAAATATATTTATAATTTAAAAAATGAAGAAGGTTTATGCAGCGCGATCAGAATGTTATCAGAATGTATTTTATCAACGTACATATGTAAAATGAAAAAAAAAGTTAAGAATCGGAGCGGTTATTTGTATAAACTAAAGCAAAGCGTTGTTTAGACTAATACAGTGGGTGAACTTCCGCTTTCAGTGATGCTAAAGAGATGCAAGTCCATTCGCAAAACCAATATTTAGTGTCAACGAAGCCCATTCTAGCTCTCCGCCGCTCTTTCCTGAAAAATTTCATGTTGCAGGCGAGTAATTTGTGTCCGCACTAAAAAAATTCATTACTCATTAAAAACTCGCGTTATAGCCATTTCGCGTAAGTCGGATCGCGCTGTAGCGGGATCCGACTGTAGGCTTTTCGAATTCGTTTGTTGACAATGGGAACAGTGAATTGTGAATTGGATGGCTCAGATCTATGACCATCTTTGAAATAATTTTTGGCCCCAGAGTTCCAGATTTCAATCAAAAACCGATAGGCATATAAGTAGTGAAAACTTATTCGTCTAGTTAAAATATTGGTACCAATCGAAAGGACGAATTTTTCAGCGAATGATGATTTTTTTTTTTTTAGAATTTACGAATCATATATGAAACATGAATTATAAACTCTTTTTTAAAGCAAATTTGGAATGCAACTCTAAGCAATCATTCATTCACGACTCCAGAGCTCGAATACGCTACCTTACGATGATTAACAATACTACCGGAGAAGGTAAAACATTCCATTCCACGTGTTTTTTGGGGCTAAATTACAAGCTTCAGACAGTTTGTGGTGTAATGTAATTTCAGAAGAATAGAAAAGAAAGCTTCTCACAAACACGATGAAAAATTACTGTCATTCACAAAGCGTCAAAGCAAGTTATAAGTTACGTCAAGTGTTTGTTTTACCTTTTTCATCCGCCATTAGACAGTGGCTGCAGCGACCCCTATAGTTCATTGGAGTTGCGAATTCGATTGATAACGATTTCATTATTGCAGACAAGGAGAAAAAGCTCAATGATTTAAAATTTCTATGGTGTCTCCGCCATTTGTGCGACACGATATGTCCTTCCCCCATTCGATCTTAGCTTTTGAGATATTTAGAGGGGGGGGGGTGGAATTGAGTATCGACGAAACGTGGGGTAAACCATTTTAATAACTTGCCAGATTCTATTTATTGACAAAGAAATTACTTGTAATTCAGTTTAGTATATAAGAATGGCTTTATTTTAAGGATTTTCAGTTTTCCCTGTTAATTCTGAGATAAACAAAACTTAATAGTTTACATTTTCGTGCTTCCCTGTGTTATCTAGAAAAAAGTTAAATGCATTTTAATTTTATTGTGCTGCATGACCCAGAAGATTAATCTTTCAGGAGATCAGCCCTCGAGATCGTTTACTTTTTTTTAATTCAATTTTATATTAGTTCTTGTACAATTTTTTTTAAATCGAAAAACTAAAAACTTATAAGTATCCCGACCTAAAGCCCAGTTGCTTGTACAACGCAAATGCAATGGCTTATTTTTTTAAATTATTTTTTAATTTTTAACTTTCTTACACATAATTTAAGTTAGAAGCATTATTATTTCAAAAACAATTTTTTCATCTCATTAAAGCTGCTCAGTTCGAAATTGTGTCTTAAAACGCTGTTTGTTAGAGTAACAGAACTTGTTAATGTTTAAAATATGCAATTGATTAAACTGTTCTTTTTCCTTCCTTTGTTTCAGTAAAAGAGCAGTTCAACTCTTTCCTGAGAAAGTTCAGCTACAATTTGATACCTGCTGAAGCATACCGTAAAAGAGAACTTATTTCATAAAACAAGCAACGAGAAGAGTTTGTTAACTCAACTGTTGCGAAACCGTACATCCGAAGCGTAACCTCAAAATGCATCATTAACGCTGCTAAAGAGAGAGAGTAATTAACAGATACTCTCTAAAGTCATATTTATACTGAACCGAATAAGCGCAATAGCCAGCATGAGAATATTTGTGACCGATACGAAAAAGAAATCACTATACCACACACTGTTACACTGATTTTTCAGATCAACATGATGACAGTTGTTTTTAAATATTTATTTAGAGAGAAAAATTTTCGTTGACATGGTTAAAAATCGTCTGCAGTTTGTGATTTCATTCCTATTTTTTTCCAGAGCTTAATTCAAGCAAACTTGAAAAAAAAAAAAAAAGGGAAAATTACGTTTTTTGAGGAAAAGCCACCTTTATGGATGAACTTGAACATCAAAACTTCATCTGAACCAGGGGCGGCATTTCAGCATTTTATTTGGGGGGTCGAGTTTCTTAAAACTGAATTACTTCAGCATAGAGGGCCTCCGTGGCTCTATGGTAGAAGCTTCGCTTCAAATGCTGGAGGCTACGGGTTCGATTCCCGCCTGTTCCCTGGGTGTTATTTCCTCTGTATGTGCTGTAAATCTTTCTTGTGTTGTCTTATCTGTTAATAAAGAAGTCCAACCTTTCGAGGCAAAGGCACCAAACTTTCCGTAGTTGTTTATTACGGACACGACAACAACACTTCAGTATAGAACAAAACACGTAACTTTAAAAATTGCTATGATCTTCTTTTTTGATCACTGAACAGTCTAGTCTAGTTTAGTCCCTAAACAATTCTTTTAGCCTTATACTATAAATTTTACTCATTATTGAAACATTTAATGTTTTGTTTTCAATATCCAATCCAGATAATAGAGGGCCACTAATACAGGAAAATATTATCATCAAATCTTGTACTAATTTCATTAGAAACTGATTCTATTACTTATACAGTATGTTAAATCAATGTTTGATTTTACATTATCATATGCATTTTGTTCACCTCTTCTAAAGTCATTTGAATATTCTTTGTGCTTTTTTAAAATTATCTTAGAGTAAGAATTTTTTTTAAATGATTCACACTTGGTTGAAATATACATCTACGTGAAATTTATTAATAGTTACAACTGTAGCTTTAACTAAAGCTTGAAGAGTCCAAAAAATGAGGTTAGCTGATTGAAGATGTGAATAAGCAATCAAACGAAGACATGTGAAAGGACATTAGCATTTTCATTATTGAAAGAGTCGTTTTCCAAAATCACTGCTTTGAAAGTATCGAGAAGGGTCTTTATGGTTTAACATCTTGTGATGTCTCTTGAACACCCTCTTGTGTCACTCCAAGAGTGCATAGTTAAAGAGCACCCAGGAAAGATATTTGTTGATGTGAGATATTTTTTTCAAGAAAAAGTACATATTTTTACGAAGCATGTATGAAATCATACTATGCATTGAGTAGCTGAAATGTGTTTCTGGAAAAAGAAAATAGTGGTGAACACTCATTAAATAGATACACTTAAAATATGAGTGTAACAATGAATGTAAAAAATACCAACGCGTTTTCTTGTAAAAATCATAGAGCCACATCACTGCACAGGCCTCATAACAATAATTACACAGAGCACACAAGAATGAAATATTTAGCTTATATGAGGAAATTACGTCTTTAGTTAAAATTAACCATGATTCTTCATCAGTTTTTCTGTTCTGAAAAGGCCGGTAAAGGATTGACGAATTTCTAATAAATCATTCAAAAAACGTAAAACACTTGCTCATGTTTGGAAATGTGTCAAGTTTCATCAATCATTACGAAGAACCAGCAAGATTCTTTTTTCATGAACATTGGTTTGCGATTTATGTAAATTGAATTTACTCATTGTTTATCTTTCCTCTTAAAAAATTTGGGGGTGCGGCTGCCTCCTCTTGACCCCCCTATTTGCCGCCCCTGATCTGAACACAAAACTTCCAGACTACTAATTCCCTAGTTCATTTAAGATTGATAAGAAATAAAAATACATAACATTATACGCTGTAAATAATCTTTGTGATAAGTGTGCTGGTGGATATCGGCGATAAAACCTTTATCTTTATTATCGCATCCCAATCACTAATTCTTTTTTATGGATATGCCTTAAATTACATATTTTAGAAAATACCAATCATACGGGTGAAATTTCATGTCCTTTTCCAGTTGTAGAAACAAGAAACTCAACGAGTAGGGTCCTATCGCAATTCGCAATAATAAGTTTTCGAAGCTTTCCTTCATACAAGTGACCAGTAGCAAGTAAAAAAAAAAGCTTTTTTTTTTAAACATATAATATTGTTAGCTAGTCTTTTGAAGCTTGAGATTCTTTATTGAAAAATAATATTTTCAGTCCGATTGTCAAGACTTGTGTCGGTTTTGGATATGAAAATAGGCTTAAAAAATTATGGAAGTTGAGAAAAACCTGAGTTTTATCACCAAGTAGTATGTACCTTTATTTTTTTTTGAACTTTAAGAAAAAAAGAAAAAAATCGCAGTCTATTTTAGTCTGGAGACGTTAAATCAAGGCAATAGCGATAATTCACTTAATCATCATCCATGTTTTCATCAATTTATTAGACCTTTCTCCAGAAATATTCTACACATTGCGTATAAAATATTAACTTAAAGATGAAAATTAATGAACCTACCCTTTTAGTTAAATAAAATTAAGCATATGAAACTGGAAGGAAACCTATGAACGCAGAAATAATCAAATATTAAATTATTGGATGAAATACCTAACCACTGTCGTAAGTCATAGTCAAAAGAAAAAAAAAATCAAATGACTTCGCGAAAATATCTCGTCTTCTCACATTAATATTTCAATTTTTAAGTTAAGTGGTTTCTGAGTGTACTAATGAAAATTCGTATTAACTACAATGAGAAAAAATGTATTACCAATTTCAGTGATCGACTTAGGGATGAAACTCATTTTATTATTAATGACAAGCTCTATTAGTTTTGAAAGATCTTGTGAAGCAAATCAAACTTCACTTTCTAGAATGAGCTGCAGAAAAATTGATTTCTCACATGGAAAGAAACGTGAACAACGAAAGTAGTGCAAGTAATAGTTTTTAAAAAAAGAAGAAGGGAAAAAAATAATCTGAGAGGGAAAAAGCAAATAGAAAATGGCCCCTTTAATTAATTTTATAATCAAATGCAGTAAAATAAATCTTAATAGATTAAAAGCAATAAGCAATCCATGATTTCCAAATCAAGAATAGTTCTTTTTATGGAAAATAAGTTTTACGAAATACGCACATATTTACATATTAAAGCATTTACATCCATATTAATTCTTCAGAAACAGTATCTCTTGTATTGTTAACTTTTTGTTTTTCGCATAAAATCCTGACTTAGGTAATGGTCAAAACTTTTAAGAAAAAATTATTAAATTATGTGGACAGGCTGTTTTCTCTGCATTGACACTGCACAGGCGGAGGAACCACATTTACAGAATTTATTTCTTATCAAACATTAACATAAAGGGACTTGCGACAAGGATAAAATATCAGTTCCTTGGTTTTCTACCTCTTCAGTTGAACACGTGCTCTATATTCATGTGCAGTATCTGAAATTTCGTTACACATGGAATGGGGGGAGGGGGGGGGGGTAAAGTGAAGTAGTTACGATTACTTCCTTTTTTCAAAATGAAAAAATTTAAATTTCTTCCGAAAACACAGCACATAAAGAAAGATTTTACAGTAAAACTTGCAATTAAATATTATTTTTCAGTTTTGGCAATAAATTTAACTTCAAAAAAAAAAAAAAGTGGACAAATTTTCACTTTAAAAAATACATGGGGCAAAGTGAAAAATATATATATTATTTTTCTAATAAAACTTTTTCAATCTGATTATTAAAAATATTTTTCATCAAATGAATTAATAAATACACGAATGAATGAATAAATAAAGAAACAATAAACTAACAAAAAAAAAACAGAAATTAATTACATAATTAATATATGAGAAAAATAAATGAATAAGTGGATGTGGAATAAAATAGTGCATTATTGAGAAAATAACTTAATAATTAAATAAATTAAGTGAATGGAGGACTTTAAATGAATGAATTAATTAATAAATGCAACAGTGATAAAAAAAAAATGAGTAAGTAAACGAGATGAACTATTTCACTTTGCCCCGCCTGCACTTGGCTAACAGTATCAAACATTTAAAATTAAACAGACCTAATATTAAATAATAAGCACTACACTGGATATCAGTAGATCTCAATTAACATTTCAGAAGTTAACTACAAAGAAACTACATTTTATAACTAGAAAACCGCCCGTCACGGGTGAAAATTGCTTCTACTCTTCTAGATTTGAACGAAGCAATTTCCTGTTTGATGATACTTTGATAGTTGAAATTTTAACCCTAACACCAGTGGATTAAGCCTAAACTCCAGTAGATAGTGTTCATTGTTTTCGTTTCTTCATTCCCTTGAATGACACAGTTTTACCAGTGAAACAGTTAAGTTATTGGATCGAGTTCAGCCTTGTCACAATAAAGCCTTTCCCTGTATGTTAAACATTACCGAAACATATTATCAAATTATCATGCCGTGGCGCGAGTTTCATTGTTGAAGCACGCTGGTTACTCGATCATCAGGTATTATTTATATGAAGGTAGCAATAATCATTCCTGATAAACCATAAACTGTAACAATATGTGTATCGAATTTTGAAAATGACTTATGTTATTATTTACCTTGATCTTTAGAGCTATTTATGGTTTGACTGGAATCAACTATGTGTTTAAGAAATTAGTTAAAATATTGTTCGATAAGGTGGCGCTGCAAAATATGAAAACATTTTGCTTTCCATTTCGCCCCACATTCCCCTGCTAACCATAAGAAAATGAATATGACTAGCAAGCCCTTCCACAGAGGAAATCATCTTCTCCTTCACAATTCCGGTTTTTGTGAAGTTTCGATAGATCAGTACTTAATAAGCACTACAGGTAGTAACAGAAGTGATATACATTTACAAGCTGTAAAACATAAAGCAGTTTCGTACGAGTTATGAAAATTGCTCACAATTATCACAAAAAAGGTTGTCTGTACACTGTTTGTGTAAAATAAATATAAGTGAATATAAGGCTTTTTAAAGGATTTTTCAATTTTCTCACTTGATTCTACAGTTGGGACTCAGTCGGGGATTTTTTTAATTTTTAATTTTATCGTTGCTTGTATTCTACATAAATATCAACACAAGAAATTTGTTCTCAGGCAATGGGGTTGTTTCCTTCAGTCAAAAGTAGTACTTTTTGTCACTGAAATTGATAGAATAAGAAGGGGGAAAAAAAAACATGGACCCAGAAAATACTTTCATTTTCCCAACAATTATTTTTTAGTTAATTTTTTGACTATCCGATTTTTCAAACAAGGCTTGGTCTTGATGACGTCATAAATGATGCTTTTTGGCGCGTCTTTCTTCCGCGTTTCTACGTTATGATAATCAAAAAGCGAATTAAAATTGCGCTCAACGCTTGCTATCAACCATATCGTTGCCAATACACGTGAGTAAAGATGCGAGTTAAATATTTTGCTCTGTGCATGGCAATACTGAATGGCATTTCATCATTTGTAATGTCATCGGCAAGATTCGTAAACAATGAAAGCGCGAAGATTAAAGTAATTTTTTAAAAATATTAAACTTAAATAAATTATTTAAAAATGGTCAGATCCCCTATGTTTTTAAGCATGCTCTTTCAGAAAAAAAAATAAAATTTTGGAAACGACCCCAATACAGCGTGTTTATTGAGTGACCTATTTTGAAAGTAAATAAGAGTAACACGGTTTGTGTGGAATAGCAATATACTGTCTAACCATCGATTATATGGAAAGGCTAATATCCGGTTTATAGGCGGAAATGGGCGTATCTATTAGTTTACAGGGGTGGTAGTTTGTTCGTTACAGATGTGCGCTTTTGCGTCTTAATTATTTAGACGCACTTTGTACAAATGACAATTCGTTCACGGCAAGCATTCTTTTAAATCTAAACTATATTCGATCTATATTCTTACTACAAAAATTATTACACAATTTTGAGCTTACCATTTTGATTTTACATTTCCTGACGAAATGAAAACGGTTTCTTTTCTTTTGTTGTTTCCATAGAAACTCTGATTCCACTCTTTTTCAACTTGGAAAAAGCAATAAATTAATTAGGCACTAGTGACATTATAAAACGCGTGCATCAAAATCCCATCACTATTTTCCCTTCTCCCCTGCTAGATTCATTCAGATGGAATCGTCTTAACTTGGCCGATTGCCAAATTATTTACAATCCGTGATCAAACATCTATAATAGATTTATACGTATGGGAAAAAACTTCCTCACCATTTATAATATGCTAATAAAATGTTTTTCGAAATGCAGAGCACAAATTTTTTATCAAAAACTTTATGTTTTTTCTTCACTGCTGGAGCTTAAAAAAGCATGTTTTGTATCCACTTTTTGTCTATTTTTTTTTTGTAACAAAATCCCGCGTCTAAATTAAACACCGCGAAATTGAACGTACACCTCGACCGCACTGCCCTCTAATACATTTTGTCTTCAAGAATTGGCACACTATTCTTTCTAGGCACTATAGTCTTAATTATTTAGACGCACTTTGTACAAATTTTTCACGGCAAGCATTCTTTTAAATCTAAACTATATTCTTACCATTTTGATTTTACATTTCCTGACGAAATGAAAACGGTTTCTTTTCTTTTGTTGTTTCCATAGAAACTCTGATTCCACTCTTTTTCAACTTGGAAAAAGCAATAAATTAATTAGGCACTAGTAACATTATAAAAACGCGTGCATCAAAATCCCATCACTATTTTCCCTTCTCCCCTGCTAGATTCATTCAGATGGAATCATCTTAACTTGGCCGATTGCCAAATTATTTACAATCCGTGATCAAAATATGGGAAACTATTTTAATGCAGTCTATTTTTTAAAATTAATTGGTTTTCTGAAAAAATTGCTGCAAACGGCGCATTTTTATCTAAAATCACGTTGTTTCTTATTTACGTTCAAAATGGGTCACTCATTTCACAATTACATTATTTAAAAATAAAAAAAAACTAATTTTATTACTATTAGATAGACGATCATTAACGACAGAAAAAAAATACCGTGTGTAGGTAATATGCAGTAATTGCCATTTTTTTTTTTTTTTTTTTTTTTTTCATTACATTTATGAATTAAGAAATCTGTGCAAAATTTATTTCGAATTCAAAGTAATAAATTTCGTACAGATGTACAGAATAAATTGTTTGATACGAGACTAAAAACTGTACTGTCGTAATTTCAGGTATTGATCGTTTCAAGAAATTTGTTTAATAACTACAACATAGTAATGCGAGGGATTTGTTTTTAAGGCGTCTAAGATTTTTATAGGAACAAGCTGGGATTGCTTAGCTTGTATTTTCAAAAAATACATAAGTAAATAAATAAAAAAAAAAAAACATACGAATGAATAAATTGAGAATATAGAATTGCATTTTAGACATTTTATTTTTAGATGAACAACACAACATCTAATTTACTTTAAAAAGAAAATTTGTTGAAATTTTCAAAAATCCTCTAATATAAATTTTACGGTTTTTATTTATTTATTTGTTTATTTTTTTGACGTGGATACATCTACTTTCTTCCGACTATGACACTGCGTCTTTGCATATCGGCTAACTTTCCTTCAGCGCAAAAACGATTATAAGAATATCGAACACATAAAAGCTCAATTCAAACTCTTTTTGTTTTGATAAAATTTCCAATTCATGTGGCAAACGCTATTGATTTCCATGAAGTACAAGAAATTTCATCATGACTTTCGGGAATAAGTAAATTGAACGAGGCAATGTGGATTTGTTTCAGGAAGTATATAAATGCAAATCTTTTGTTCTTACGTCCAAAAAAAGAGCATTATATCCGGCTCTCCTAAACACGGCAGAGAAAATCGGAATTATCGATATTATTGGAAATCGTTACTAATGTATTGAGTTCTTTAGCTTTATTTGACTGTAATCACGCAATAGCAGTGCATTTCGTTCACCTTCTCAAACTGTTAAGAAAACCAGGGGTCCCCCCCCCCAAACCATGACCCCCCCAAAAAAGAGGAAAAAATGCCCTGAAACGCCCCTCCCCTAGAAATTTCAATGGCGAGTCTGCGCCGCGACCCCCTCCCCTAAATGTACCTCCTAAATGGGCACCCCTGAGAAAACCAGTGGAAAGTATAACGTTCTTTAACTGGGGAATAGAAATGCGGGACACAATAAGTAATTTCAACCATTGACTTCAAGTTGAGAGTAAAAGGTCTTTTGATTGACTAAATTTCAGGAGTTTACCATTCTTTCAGCAGCTTTACAGCCTCAATAACTCGATCAATGGTTTAAATTAAACTGTTCTAGGCTTCTTCGTGCCATTTTAATTAGTTTTGTTAGTCCTTTTCGATGTCCCATCTTCGGGGTGCAAATTGAATAAATACCACAAATACAACAGACAATGCAGCAGAAGCGATGCGTTGTTTAAATCAAGGGCCGTATTCCAGAAAAAAAAGAGGGGGGGGGAGGTAGAGGAAGGTGGGGCACCTTGGGACATTTTTAGATAATGATTTTTAGAAATTTTATTTTAAAACCAATTTTCACCAATTTTAGCTGAACATGCAATTTAGACACTTTTTCTTCAATTAAAATTTATTTTACTCCATTATTTCATCAAATTAAATTTTCATAAAAAAAAAATAAAAATAATAAAAATAAAAAGTCATTACAACGTCCCAACCTGCTCCACTAGGTGGGGCACCTTGTGGAGCAATAATCCTAATAATTGTAATCTCAAATAATTAAAATCTTATTACTAAGAACATTTTCTGCTGCTGTTTCAAGAGCAGAAGCATCAACAGCAGGGAACTTCCTGTTTAATTTTCTAGATCTCACTATTTCTGTTATTTTAATGTTTGAACACCGAGAAAAAAAAAATCAATTTTCTGTATAACAGTAGCCATTTTCTCAATTTTAGTTCATTTAAACTCATCAGATTTATTAAGTACTAATGGCACCTGCACGGTTTTGCCCGTAGTAGAAAATAAAAAAAGTCTTTTGGTTCGCCTGTATATTTACAAATAATGTATGATGAATTTCTCGCCAATTGGCTGCCCATGTTACCGTTCCACGTTATGATAACTTGGTAATTTACTCGTCCATCTTATGATAATTTTGCTCGGGAAAATGTTCTTAAAATTGAAATAGAAAAAGAACCAAATCGAATTTTCGAAATATCGCTTCGAGGTGCACACCCCCATGCTACAAACTAACTTTGTGCCAAATATCATGAAAATCGGCCGAACGGTCTAGGCGCTATGCGCGTCAAAGAGATCTATAGAGAGACATCCAGACAGAAAGACTTTCAGCTTTATTATTAGTAAAGAAGGACAGATTTTAATTCCCACATGCTCTGATTGAAATCATTTCATTTTCTACTTAAAATTTTAATAATGAAACCCCCTATTAATACAACTCCGAACCTTTCAAAACAAAGGAAATTAGATTAGTTTTTAACGGTTTATGTGAGAAATTCCAAAGTACACTAAAGAGTAGATCCTGCTGCTATCGATGATGTCCTAAGAGAACTAATTTCTGTTTACAAAATTAAAGCTGCAATTTATGGTGTCCTAAGGTGCCTCACCTTCCCCTATCATTCCGCTTCAAATTGACGTCATACCTAATTCCTCAAACCGTCTCCGTTTGTGGAATTTTTATAGTGCAACGTTTGAGGGAGGAATCTTGGGCATCGATAAAAAGCGGAATGATTCCGTGAGGGTACCGGAATAAACCCCTAAATTCAGTGAATGGTATAATGTATATAATAGACACAGGCTTTGGATTAGACATTGGAGCCATGTTTTTAAAACTAACTGGTAATGATATTTGTCAATAAGTCGTCTGTTTTCCCCAAAACTTCTGAAAAATCATTCCATTATTTTAAAAAATTCTTATTCATCATTTTTTATGTAAATAAAGGGTGATTTGGGTCATCTGCTTTGTGTATGGCATTCTTTTTAAATTTCATCACAGGGATTGGTTTTGCCTATATTTGGGTTTCGTGGAAGTTTTTTTATAGCACTTACTCATCATCAAATTCTGGAAAAAAAAAAAAAAATGCGAGTTTAAGCAACATTTTTCGAAGAAATGTTTCTAGGTTAGTTATCATTATTTTTTTATGATAATTAATTTTTCACGTCTAGTTCATGCAGCAACAAGCATTGACATTGTATAAAGTATTATTAATAAGTGTTAAAGAAGAGAAGTCCCACATACCACATAAATTTTTGCTATAATTGGGTTCCCCTATAATAATGGGGATTTCAAAATCAAAAGCAATTCTGATTAAATATTTGTATTAGTGAAATACAAGATAACTATGATGACCTAGTAGGAATTGACAGTTCAGCTGCAAAAACTGCTAAAGCTGGTGATTATGTATTTGTGTACAGATGTAATTCTTTTAATTTTTTTTAAAAAAAATCTGTCATACAGATTTAAAAGACAGTAAATAATATCGTAAATAGATGCGGTTACAAAAAAAATAATTCATGCTAAAAATTTTCATGTTTTATCAAGTAAAACCTCTTTACCCTTTTTTAGATATGCTGGATTATCCTCATATAAATAATACCCGATGATCGAATAACACTTTTGACGTCATCAAGAACGAAACTCGCGCCACGGCATGATAAGTTGATAATATGTTTTGGTAATGTTTGACATGCAGGGAAAAGCTTTATTGTGACAAGGCTGAACTCGATCCGGTAACTTAAATGTTTTACTGATAAGACTCATTTTAGGGAAATGAAGAATGAAAAAAGTGATTGAAAATTAACGCTATTCACTGGAGTTAAGGTTAAAATTTCAAATACCAAAATATCACCAAACAGGCAATTGCTTCGTTCAAATGTAGCAGAGTAGAAGCAATTTTCACCCGTCGTACCTTGACGGGCAACTTTCTAGTATTTAAATAAAAGGGGGTGACCCACTTACACCTTATTATGGGGTAAGTGAGATACCCATCTTATTTTTTTTCAAATACAGGGTGACAAGAAATAACTTGGACACACAGTACACCATAACTTTAATGCTAGTGAAAATATTACAACCAAACTTCAAGTAAATATGAGAATACATTATTTCGTCTAATATATTTAGGAAGTTTCAAAGTAGCTACCTTTAAGATTAATACAGAGCTTTAAACGTGTCACAAAAATGTCGGCTCTGGGCAGCAACTCACTTACTGATATGTTATCCCATCCCTTGCATAAGGATTGCTATAGGGATGCCAAAGTTTTAGGAAGTTTAGCACAGGAACTTCTTGCACTGTTGAACTGCGTCAACGACCCCAATCTAATGGTTTGGGTTGGGATATGTGCTAGTGGAAAAAATGTCACTAATTTTTGTTTATCAGGTGATAAAATTAGTCAAGAAACATATCGCAAACGCATTTTGGAAGATATTGTCTTACATTGGTCGCAAAAGTTCTTTGGAAACAAAAGTTATGAACCTTTCAACAAGATTCTACAACCTGCACACAGAGCTAAAGGTACTCAAGACTGGTGCAAGACACATTTTCCGGACTTCATTGGAGCTCAAGAATGGCCACCGCATCCGCATTCCCCAGATTTGAATCCAATGGATTATTCTGTTTGATCCATCGTGGAGACAAGAATGCTTGCTAAACCTCATAAAACGTTGGCATCCCAAAAGAAATCCTTATGCAAGGCATAGGATAAAATATCAGTCAGTGAGTTGCGGCCCGGAGCCGAAAATTTTGTGTCTTGAAGCAAGCTTGTCTTATTATCATGTGTTTCACATGTGCAGAAACAGAAGATTTCCTACCTGTTCGCCTTTGTGGGCTTTATGCCAGGATTTTAGAGACTGCTCTAAATGACCGAACTCTATCTATTCAGATTTGTTGCTATTTGACATACAGTACGTCGGGAAGTTCTTCAAGCAACCACTTTCCTTTTCTCAAATTCCTTAAGTTTGAGCCTTAGCGTCCTTAAACCTAGCGTCATGACTGTACAAATAGAATGTGATGTCCCCAATTGCTTACTAAGCAGTTAAATCGTTATGTAGTGCAGTGTGCAGAACTAAAAACAAGCAAATTTTGCTTTTTAGCAGGGCCTGATTACCACACAGGTCTGGGTCTGGGGCCCCATCTTCCTAAGGGGCCCCAAATTACTTAAAGAATCATGCATAGCATTACAGTTATATGAAAAATGCGTGTAGTTTTTAAATAATAATAAAAAGTTATGACTTGTTGATTGTAAAAACTTCCTTATAGGAAAATTTTTATTGATTCTGCAAGTAACGAATTTACTTATCACAGTTATAAGGGGCCACGAAGGGGATTCATTTATTTACATAATAAATTATAGAGAGTCCTGAGATAGACAAAGATGCCTCCAAAAAGGCAATCAAATGAGCCCCAAACCTGAAATCAACCACTGCATTCCACTGTAGTCTTCGGGGGGGGGGGGGGGGGGCTCCAGATTATTGTGGGCCTAGGGTCTCACCTTTAGTTAGTCGGCCCCTGCATTTTAGAACACACAAATCTAATTGTCCTTATAACTTTGTCATAAAACAGGGATGTTTAGATTCAAACTTCATTCTATGAATATGAAATTCCTATGTGTTTCCAATAAAAGTAATAAAAGAAGTTCCTTTTATCATTAGTTTCCAGTCATAAAATTTGCATAACTTTCCGACCAAATGCAGCCAAGATTTGTGGATTTTTCTTTTGTCCACCACTGTACAACTACAGGTACAGAAATCTTTAAACAACTCAAAAATGAAGATAAAGTCACTCAGGGGCGCACCCAGGATTGTTTCCCGGGAGGGGCTAGAAGTTTCGTGAGGAGCTCCGATAAGTGAAGTCAAAGGCAAAATCAATGAAGCTTCAAAAGGCCCTCTCCCGAAATAAAAGTTACAAGTCTACAAAACATTAAAAGTCCCGAAAAAACCTAATTTTAGAGAGTTCTTAGTGACTTCAGAGAATAGACGGAGGTGAGCAGCGTTTCGTGAGAACAGCCCCGAAAAATTCTGAAGTGAAGCCTTAAGAATGAAATTTTAGGGGCGTTAAGGGAAGATGAGAAAAGGCTTTCCCCCTCGAGAACATTGCTAAATTGAAATTTCTAAATTCTGAAATTTATTTAAAAATTGAAGATTAACGAAATTGTGGTGACGTGAAAATGAGGTTAGGTGTCTCTCAACCGGAAATCTTTTTGAAATTTGTCTTAAAAATGCATTTTTTGCTACCTTTGATGGTGTTACGGGAAGAGAGTCGGGGTTCAGGGGCTCCGCCCAGAAATGTTTTCAAATTGAAGTTATAGAAACGCAAATGTAGACTATTTGCCGAGATATTAGAAGATTCTAAAAAGAAAATTTTTAACTATTTTGGTGTACCAAGGGATACAGCATGGACTATTCGGGAGTTCTCCGATTTAAAACAGATTTTACAGCTATCTTTTGGAGATGATAAACAAAGGATGGAAATGCGGAAGTTCCATACTGAAAATACTTTGAAAATAAAGTTTCCAAAACTCCCTTTAGGCTATATTTGTACCAGTTGGAGGAGAAGGAAAGGGTAAGTAGCTCTCCCTCGGAAATTTTTCGAATTTAAAGTCTTTGAAAAAAAATAAAGTTATCTTTGGTGAAATTATGATGGGAATTGGAGAATGAGTGCTCTCTCCCGGAAAATTTCTAAAACTCAAGGTGAAAAAACGCAATTTTAGGCTCTCTTTGGTCGAGGGGATTCGTCTTCTTGCTTCTGGGAGGGGCTTAAGCCCCTTAGCTCCCCCCTTGGGTGAGCCCCAGAAGTCACTAAAGAAAAGAGGACACAATTAGAAATTCCGTGCACAGATTGAGCGCATGCATGATTGGCAGAATAGAATGTTTTGTTACATCGCTTGAAATTGATTCAAGAAGAAAGGTTTTAAGTATCACATTCATCAAGAAACTCTTTGTGCCAAGGACTCTGAGCTGAGGACGATTCCGTGAGTTTTTTTTCCTAGAAGAGCATGGCAAGTTACTTCTTCATCATCAAGTGCGACAGCTTTCCAAAGGATGAGTCCTCACGCGTCATGAGATTTTGAAATTTGAGGGATTGGATAGGATTTTAAAACATGTATAAGAAAATAATAAACTTCCCTGTAAGATCTTGCTTTTCTAGAATGTAGGTTGGTTATGGGGTAGCTTTTTTTCATTGCTTTTACAGGACATTAAGTAATTTAAGTTTAAATTACAGAGAGCGGTACATATGACAAAGGGTGTAAGGTGAAATGTCTTTTACCTCAGTTGGCTAAGTTCACAAGAAGCAGGGGTACCCGGGGGTGGGGGGCGGGATTATGGCACAAGTTGCGCCATCAAAATGGGGGGGGGGGGAGATTTTTTTTCCAGACGTTTTGTTTTAATTTAGAACATGAAAATTTTGATTTTTGGAAATAAAAAATATTTAAACTTATTCAACAAGAAATAAATGCACAAGTAATACTTTTTTCACGTACTCTTTCCAAAATTTAATGACCGTGTCTCTTTTTCAATAAAGGGAACATCAGAGACGGGATGGAGCTGGTGTCTATTTCAAAGCCGGATCAGATGATTTGTTTTCTTTTTAATTTGCTATAAATTTTCTGGAAGTAGCACAATTCTGCATGATGAATACGTGTGACATACTTTATTTATTGTTTGTAATTATTCTGACCACTATGCTCTTCTCTTTCATTGATTCATTTGCACCCTGACAATCGTTAAGAACTAGTTTTGAAGTTTGCGAATAACCTACTTTTTATCCTTGCAATCGACAATTACTATATTTTCTTCATAGACTAGCTTAAGTTTATGAAGAAATTTTCATTTCACTTTATTCTCATCTTCTCTACCATTTTTAAACTGGTTGTTTCAATTCATATTAGATGGCTTTTATTAAAACTTTCAGTGATGTTGGTTTCAGCTGATGGAAGCAGAACAATCTGTTTTTAAGGTGTTTTAATTATTTTTCGTAAATCATTTTTACTTTCTTCTATATCTGACATGCATAGAAAGATATTTGATTCGTTAAAATTCTCGAGTTCTGATTTTCAAAGGGTGCTGAATAGCTGAATCCATTTTTGAGGATTTCCAAAAAATATCTGTCAAGAATATCTGTGTTGGATCCATCTTTTATGGCTATGCAACTTCCATTTTGGAAAACTTCCAGGAGAGCGTCCCCATCACTCTAACGCCCGAATAACACCCTCTTCATCATCAAGAGTCACCTAAAACTGCGTTTCTAGAACTGCAATTTTGAAAATTTTATTGGAGAGTCCCTGATTCCCCCCTCTCTCCTTAACACAATCAAGGACAACCCTAAAATTGCGTTTTTGGAGTATCAATTTCGAAAAACTGCTGGAGGAATGACACCGAAATTTACCTTCCACTAACATTATCAAGATCTACCAAAACTGCGTTTTTTAAAGCTACAAGCTCGAAAATTTAAGTGGAGCACCCATCTCCCTTCCCTCACTCTCGTCAACATTATTAAAGATTGCCTTAAATTTGATTTACAGGGCTACAATTTCGAGAAAATTCCGGGAGAGCTTGGGATTTTTTTTTTTTCCTTAACGTCACAAAGGTCAGCCACAATTGCAATTTTAAAGGATCAGTTTGTGAAAACTGCCTGTCCCCCAACCATAGATAGCCTAAAATAGCGTTTTTTAAGACTTCAATCACGAAATTTTTCCGGGGGCGAGCCTCTGAATCCCCTTTTCCGCAACATTACCACAGATAGTCTAAAACTGCATTTTTAGAACTACAATTTTGAAAACTTATCGGATTAGAGCCCCCGAACCCGTCCCCTCTCCCTAACACAACGGTACATTGGTGCATATAATTGCGTTTTTGAAGTTTCAACATTAAAAAATTACCGGGAGCGGGCAACCGAACCTTTTATCCCCCTAACATCACCAAAGATCGTCTAAATCTGGTTTTTAAAACTGCAATTTCAAAATTTTTCCGGGGGAGAAACCCCCGAACCCTCTAAACAAGTGGCTATTATATTTCCATTTCAAGGTTCATATAATATACATCCACTAATGACTCCATCCCAAATCAGAAAGTTTAATCCACTCCCCTTGTAATTATTCATACGTTTGAAAAAATAAATAAATAAGATGTAGCAAAACTCAGGGATCTCCCAAACTTATTTACTCAAGGTCCACATTGCATATATTGGAAAGGCGAACAATATTTCAGTCCAAATGGCATTTGTTATCGCTCCCCCCCCCCCCCCCGGGGAATTTGACTGGAAATTACACACTCTAAAAACTGTCATGTTTAACCCGATTCGAAAGTGAAAAAAAAAAAAATTTTTTTTTTTGGGGGGGGGGGGAATTCGCGCCATTGAGCTTGGGGGTGATGGCAAGAATACCTTAGAGCTCCTTTCTAATAACATTAAAAAACTTCCAGTAGCCATTTCAGTTACACATTTGACATTATTGAATATTTTTTGAAATTCACATGTTATTTTCTTTTTATTAATGCTTCTGTGCATATTCAAAATTTTGTTAACTAAGACTAATATTTTGTCAGACTAATGTTAATTCATAATATTGCTACTTTGCAGGAGAGCGAAGAAACTTTCGTCTGGTGGATACAAAGCAGGATGAGGCTCGCGCTCTTTTACATTGATAAATAACTATACAGGAATTTTTTTTATAGAATTACGCTGTGATGACTCGATGCAGAATAAGATTCTATAAACAAAGCAGCAATAACCTGAAAAATACTGTGTTTGAGACTTATGTTAGTCTGGTTCTGAGGTATAGAATTGAAGACCATAAAATGTAATACAGTGAAATCCCGTTACAACGAAATAAAATTTTGGTCCTGATTTAATTTCTAGTACGTTGCTTGAATTTCATTATAATGAAATTCTCGTTACAACGAACAAAATTTACGGTCCCTTGAAGTTCGTTGTAACGGAATTTCACTGTATATTGTTTAATTCAAAATATGCTTATGTAACGTAAAGTGAGTAGATAGTGCGGACGGCAAGATTGCGCACAAAGGGGTTTGGGGGGAGTGGTAAGAGGTGACTAAGTTCACAGAGACTTCATCTCGTTTTACAAGAGTCAGTATTTAAGTATGCAGATGAAAGCGCATGATGGTTGTTTAGAGCGAGCATTTATGATAAAATATCACTATTTTGCATTGTGCTTAAATTTTAATACATTTTCTCTAAATGTTATGGAATGGAAATAATTAATAAAGTAAAATAATTTTGATTTAAAAAGTTTTTAATGAGCATACTGCCCTAAGTAGTTCTTCCATGCTGCAGTCTTTAAAAATAAGATTGCGTAATCTCTCCAAGGCCGGTTCTAGTAGTTTTGCCGTGCTAAGCGATAGTGACAAGTGCCACCCCCCCCCACATTGAGTAATATAATGAAATAAAATAACACTATATTAATAAAATCGAAATAATAGTAAAGTGCTTGAAATTAAAGTGAGTTTCTAGTTAAATTCCAAACTGGGTTTTGCATATCCAAGCACTGGTATGCACCTTGTTTTTTTTTTTAACATTAAAGTAGTGCATCTTATGACACTGAAACAGATATTAATATTTTCAAAAGACTTTTTTAAATCCGAAATTCGCTGCCTCCAAAATTGAATTCCAAACTATGCTTTGCATGTAGGTATACAATCTACTTTTTTTCTTTAGCATTGAGTAGCTTATGGAGAAACATATATTCATACTTTTAAAAAAATGTTTCAACTTCAAAATTTGCCACCGTAGGTGGCCGCCTAAGTCGCCTGCCCTAGAGCCGAACCTGAATCTCTCCAATCAAAAATAGAGTGGTCATGCATCTGCTACTTAGGAGCTGACCACAACCCTACTAGCAAAATTTCTTGCATCAATCTTGGCAGATCTTGATATTATACTGACGGCGTCAATATTGACGTGTTTCATACTGCATAAAGCTTGCATAAAGATTAAAAAGCAATATTATAATAACAACATGTATGCAACATTGCATTCATCTTAAAATATCAATATTGATATTACCTTACAATAACAACATTGCATACATGTTGATGCCGTCAAGATGTATTGATTTCATGCTGTCGCCGTCAAGGTAATTAGTACACAATAGAACAGGTGGACCTTCGTTAATACTTGCGCATGCGCACAGTTCTTTCTACCCAGCGTCCCTCACATTGCTAGCACATCTTCCTCCTTTGACCTACGATTCAGTCGGTTCAGAGGAGCTGCAAGTGGCATTGGTGTTGCGTTCTTTAGGCTTCGTTAAGTTGGTTGCTTAGTTATTAGTGTGGAATAGTATTGTTTTAGGAATAACTTATGAATGACTGATAATTGCATTTGTTTATTAATATAGTACTAAACAAGTCATATCGCAGGCAATGTGCGATCAATGTTAGAAATGGCCGAAAATAACTTTTTTTGTCCCTAGACTTTGAAACAAAGGACATGAAGCCCAGAATTTCGTATTATCACTTCAATCTCATGAGTAAGATTAATTTTATTCAATGGTTATTTGTGTTATTCTTTAAGATAAATTCATGTGTTTTGTCCATGGGATATTTTCAATGCTGACATCCATTTGGAAATGTACTTTATTGTATTTATTTACTTATTTATTATTTTGCTTTCTTTACTCTTAAATGTGTTATAAAAACTTCCGCAATTATTCCTAACTAGGCATTTTATGTCTTTATAATACAATTAGAAGCATGAATTTAAAAAATAAGTCAAGTATTACGCAAAACGAAGAAACTTTCATTTTTTAAATTAGATTGCGAGTGCTATTAGTGTCTTTGTATGAATTTCCGATCAGACGTCAGCTTTAAGGAAATATTCTTAGAAGAAAACTATCTTGAAGAATAACAGAAATAATTAAAGAATGAAATTTAATTCTCGAGTTTAAAGTGAAAATAATACAAATAAATAAATTGATAAAACACCTTGCAAAGGTGCTGATTTCATACTGTCATGTCAATGTATCCTGACATTTTTCTGTCATATCAATACATATGCAATATTACAAAAGCAAGATCATCTTGCCTAAACCTTGATTTCATGCTGTCATGACAACATCTTGATATTATCCTGTCATATCAATATGTATGCAAGATTACAAAAGCAAGATCATCTTGCCTAGACCTTGATTTCATGCTGTCATGACAACATCTTGATATTATCTTGTCATATCAATACGTATGCAATATTACAAAAGCAGCCTACTTTGATATTTTCCTGATATTATGCTGCATACACCTTGTCAGTCAATATTGTGGCAGCCTGCTGACAGCATAAGGAGTAACATAACAACATTGAGGCAGCATTAATGCAAGATGATTTTTCTTGCATGTCAACCTTTATGCAATACTGAGGCAAGATATTTTGCTTACTGGGAAATGAAGTCGCGCTTGGGGGGGGGGGGAATGAAACTGTAACAGTTTGTGACAACAGGGAGAAAAGGGGTAACAAGAAGTGTGACATAACGCATTTTTTATAAGGTTATGTTTATGAAAAGTAGCATGACATGTGACAAAGGGTGAAGTGTGATACAGTGGGGAGGGGTCCAAAATGGTGGGGAAAAGTGACATCAATTACGGACAGCCCCTTACAAGAAATGGCGCACTGTTCTCATTTGTCTACATGGTAGGGGAGATTACTTGTTGGCTACTTTATATTGCAAAACGAAAACGGAAAAATTTTAAGCTTAACCAGTTACAAAATAATTAATTGTGTCCATTATACATACAAATGAGTGGTTCTCGCCTTAACAGTACTGAACTTTTATCTTTTTAACTTTTGTTTCTTTATATAATTTTTACGTTTCTTTCCTTTTTTCCCCTGCTAAGTTTTGCGAGATTACTTAATTTGTCGTAGAAAAGGAGTTCACACTTGCAACGTAACTTTGTTTTTTGGTCCATGAGCTTCCATTTATATTTTTAAAGGTTATATGCACCACTTGAACAGTTTTCATATTTGTAACATAAGAAAATTTCTTTATTTTTTTCTCTTTTTTAACAGTTGCAAATAATTATAATAGCGTGACCAAAAAAAAAAAATTATTTCTAAGCCCATTTCATTCTTTAATTAAAGGTCATATCTCACAAAATAAGCAAACATCATTATAAAAGAAAAATTTTAATATAAAAATATATATATAGTTTTTTTAAATGACACAAATAGTGGTCGCAATACACACAACAAAAATCCATGATTGATTTCCAGATAATTTACTTACAACACAATATTAATCGAGCAGAAATGCTGGTTGCAAGCAACCATTTTCAATCAATTGACAATCATAGAACTCATAAATTTTTCCCTCTGGAGCACTTGAACCTTTTCAGCACACAAATTACACATTAGATGATCAAAAAATTGATGTAGTACATCAAAAAAAAAAAAAAAGAGATACAAATTCTTCACAGATTAAAAACAATAAGCTTGTACAAATATAAAATTTTAAAAAGGGAAGAATAAAAACTACTTCAAAGCAAAACAGTTGAAATAGATTTTTTTTTCTTTGATAAAAACAAATTTCTTAGGTACTTTCACCATCATCACCAATAAGATTCCACAAATGATTAGCAATGTAATATTGAGTATGTTCTTTGGTATTCAGATGAAAAGTGCTTAGCTGATTTGAGGCTACAACTTGATATGAGTTAAGGTTTGTATTATAAAGTATCACAATAGTCTCAAATAATAAAAATTGGAATTCATAAAAATGAAAAGGAGAAAACAAAGTGGATAAACATAACTAAATACAATTGGTATTAAACGATGAAATTACATGTGTGGTTCCCACTCTAAAATATAAATCAAAATAAAGCATTTTAAAGCACTGTATTTTTTTCCCAATTAGGGTGTTTTAGGGTTCTCGGTAAATCATAAGACTTTTGGAATTTGTGTACTATCAGGATTTTTACCTGGTTCCTGGAGATCCTAGAAACAAATGAGCAAATAACAAAAAAACAAAAAAAAAAAAAAAAAAAAAAAGAATTTTAATAAAATGAAATGGAAAAAAAAAAAAAAAGGACTACAACCTAGTATAAGCATAAATGCAAAATTTAAGCCTAATGCAGGATTGCCAACCTAAAACAATTGATTTCAGAGTGATCAACAGTGGATTATAGGAGCATTTTGTGATTTTGCAAGCATTTCAATATTGCATATAAAAATCATCAAAAAATAATGATACTACATATCAAAGGTTTTGTTTGTATCTCCATATAATCAGGGGCGGATACAGAAAAATCTTATGGAGGAGGCACGGGAAATTGAATTGCTCCCCCCCCCCCCCCCGATTGCCGCCTTTGATGTTTCATAACAAATTTTAATTTTTTATCATTTATTTTAAATTTTATTTATTATTATTTATTTTTTTTAGGATTCCTTCAGGTCAATTAATCTACTTCTAAGTATATGAATATTATGTACTAATATACTTTGAATGTGGATGGAAAACATCTTTAACGTTTCAAGCCATTTAAATACTAAACCCAATATAATGTCACCGAGTCGCTAGACAATGAGCGGTTTTACTTAGGAAAATTGTCATAATGATTATAACACTAGGGCAAGGTTATTAAATAAACCCATACCTCACTTGAGTTTTTTTGAGTTTTTGAGTCTCATTACTTCATAACATATAAGTTTTACTGTAGAATTCAGAAACTATTTTTGTGTGAATTTCAAAACAGTTGCTGATTTGTTTTTAAAGCCATGATACAGTAGAGAGAACATATTGATAATACATGCCATTTCCATTAAAAATCATGGGTTTTCCAAGAAGCTACCATATAATTTCTTTCATTTTGCATTTTTTATAAGCTGAAAAAGAAATCTATTATCTTGCAAATAGGTTCCTGGATCAAAATGACTCTTTTAGGTTGCACCTAAACATTAAATTCTTTTTTTTTTAATTATTGATTCCATTAAAGAAAAATTAGTGGACGAATCGTGTTAACACGGTCCCTTGAATTCGAAACCAGTAAGTTAAATGTATTCTGCAACTCTGTGCCTCTGACTCTAGTAATACTTCTTTAGCAAACAAAAATGTTATTATTCAAAATATGCTGTTTGTGTTTTGTATTCTTTTCAATTAACTACATAAAAAAAGGCAAAAGAAAAGACAATTAAAAAGTGATAAATAAAATAGTTAAATTAATCACCCTTTTGGGGGGGGCACAGGCCCCCTGTGCCCCCCTTAAAATCCTCTACTGCATACAATAATTTAAAACACTAGTATAAAAATAATAATTATTATTTGTTTGATAAAATGCTTACAAAATTAAGCCAAACAACTTTGATTGATTTCCCATACCCATGCATATATCGTTATAACATCAAAATTACAAAATATTATAAAAATAGAAAAGACTGAACAATAAATTAAAATTTTGAAGTAAGTAAAAGTTTTAGAACTTTAAATTATTATTAAAAACTAGCTTTTGCCCGCGGCTTCGCTCACGTTGATGTAGATTTTTTTTTCAATTGATTCAAGTTAATGGTCATTACTGGCAGAGGTCAAATAGTTACTAAAACATTGTTTGTCTCTAGTTTCGCCGACATTTCAAATTGCCTGCCCCCTTAAATGTATCAAAAGGTATGATTAAAACTGAAAATTAGGGGTAAAGAGAGTAAATGAAATGTTGGCAAAACTGAGAAGAACCCAAAAATCACAAAAAAAATAAATCACGAAAACGTTCAGGAGTTGTAAAGAAGTCAGTTTCGGTAAAAAAACAAAAGAAAAAAAATTCCCAAAAAATCCAATTCGAGTGAGGTCAACTACTCTTAAATAAAGCGAAACAGTTCCCTTATAATCCCGATCTCCATCAAATACATAATATCCAGCGCTACACCGGCAATCTAAATTATTGTATAATGTGTAACTTCATAACCGTAGAAATCGTCCCAAAATAGGGTCAACAATGATGCTACCCGAAATGTTTCCAATAAACAGTAAAAATTTGGCAATTGTTTGAAATTGTGTGCAAAGACAAAGTAATGGAGGTTTTTGCGCTGTTTATGAATTTGCAAATTAGTTGGCGAATTATTTTACGTGTTAACAAATTTAAAGAAAGAAATATTAAAGAAACGGCGATATTTGGTTACATGGTGAAAACTGAGAAACACAGTACTGCATAGTCTTTAGTTTCAAAAACAGCGACAGTTGAAAAAAATGCCAAATCCCTTAGCTATTGAAATGATTCCACAAAAAAAGTTTGGCTAGATTCCAGCTGATCGATTAAATACCCAATCAATACAATTAAATTAAAAAACCCATCAATTTCTTCAAAGTTGCATTAAAATGGAAAAAAATCAGCCAAATCCATGTATTATTTGTCAATCTTGTGCAAAAATCTTACTTCAAGATTTGACTTGAGAAAAGCCTTGAACAGTCACGAAAAGCAAAGATAGTCAACAATGCAACAATAGTCGTTATCGACAGGGAGTTGAGATGATGCACTAAATATTGTATTGAGTTAAGGAAAGCCTTCGAACATGGAACTAAAAAGCTCATAACCCGTTTTTTATTCTACTTAGAAATTTCGAACAGGTGCCATCTTCAGCAGAAAAATCAGAGCTTTCGATGGACATATGATGTTAATATGTGCAAGTATTTTTTCATCCCCATATTAGAGAATTTATACGAAAATTGTGTTTTATTGCCCCCTAAGGGGGTTTTGCCCCCCATAATGGGACGAAAACTACCCTATGTGTTATTCTGATGCATAAGCTATATTATTGTAAAGTTTCATCAAAATCCATTCAGTAGTTTTTGCGTGAAAGAGTAACAAACATCCATACATCCATACAGACAAACTTTCGCATATATAATAGTAGTAAGACTACAATTTTACAACGAACCATAAAAAGAAGAATATTTGTATCAGCAAAAATCCAGACAGAAACATCATGTTTGTAACGAGGAACATTTGCATAAGAATGGAGAAGTGAGGATAAACCCTAAGAACAAAATCATAAATGAAGAAGAAAGGTTGTACTGACTAAGAAAAGGTGGAACTAGTTAAGGTTAGAATTTTAAAAAGGATTTCTAGGGGTTTTAAGAAAATATTAAAGACAGTTTCTGAACATTAAAAAAATTTACATTAGAATTTCAGGGTGGCAAAATCATGTTTATCATTTAAAACAAAAAGTTGATGCTTAAGTGTAAATTATGGATTTAAAAAAAAAAAAAAAAAAAAATCAAGCAAGCACCTTAAAGGATACAGCCTTGTATTTCATCTTCTGAACTGTCAAGGTCAAATGAAAGTTTGGAAATTTGTTTGTATAACTGCAGGATATAACTGAAAGCAATGAATGAAAACTTAACAAGATCAAAAGCAATCTTTTTTCTTGTTTCAGTAAAATAACAACTAGGATTAATTACTATTTCAACAGTATGCATAAAAAATACAACATTCTACAAGAACAAATTTATCGGCAACATGGTTTTTACGTTTTGAGTCTCGTTAAGGCGATAATAACAACTCATACTACCACCTTTTTAAAAAAGTAAATAACTAAATTCAATAAATACATAATTAAATAACAAAGTAACTTCTCAAATAAGCCAGATTTGATCACTTGCTCCTTTACCATCATACAACTGTTCACAGTTATAGGCTTACATTCTACAAACGATTGTATATACAGGGTGTGGCAAAAAAATGGCAACCTTATTTTTTTGTATAATTTTATCAAAAAAATTTTTTTTAACAAATGTAACAATTAATAACAATAGCATGGACCTATGGTCATAACATATTCAGCCTGTTTCAAAGTGGCCTCCTCCGACGGCGATACACAGGTCCAGACGTGACCTGACATTTTAGGCGATGGGCCGCAGGTCTTCCGGCAACAATCGAGCCGATTCCCGGCGCAAGGATTGCTTCAGCGCCTCCAAGTTTTTGTGGGGCTTAGCACAGACCTTAGCCTCTAAAATGGACCACACGCTGTAGTCCATTGGATTGAGGTCCGGCAAGTAGGGCGGCCATTCCGCCGACAAGATGAAATCTGGAAAATGGGTCCTGCACCAGTCTTGCGTCATTTTTGCCTTGTGAGCAGGCGCTGAGTCCTGTTGAAACGTCCAATTTGCATTGCCGAAGTGCTCAAGAGGCCAGGGAAGCACAACAGCCTCAACAATGTCGCGGCGGTAGACTTCTTGGTTAATTTTCACCCCTTGATCCACAAAAACGAGTGGGGTCTTACCGCTGGCGCAGATCCCACCCCAAACCATCACTTAAGTGGGATTTTGACGATGCTCGACGACTGCTAAGGTACTTGGAGCTTCTACGGACCATATTCGGTCGTTTTGGTGGTTGTGCGCTTGCTCGACGGTGAACAGTTTCTCGTCCGTGAAAAGGATATGCTCCCTTAGTTGAGCAGCGGCCCGACGCTTCAGTTGGCGGCATCTTTGCAGTCGTACGCGTTTGTTGTCGTCGTTGAGAAGCTGAACTTTCTAGAGCTTGTAGGCTTTGAGGTTGAGCTCCTCTTCCGCCATTCGGCGGACTGACTGATCGCTTATACCGGTCTCACGAGCGATTTTTCTCATGGAGATCCTCGGATTTTGTTGAACTCTCTTCTTGATGATTTTGCGGTTAGCAGACGTGTTGACAGTCCGCTTTCTGCCACTTCATGGATGGTGGCCATCGTGGCCAAACTCCTTGTATCGTTTAATTGCTTTAGACACTACGTCCTTTCCAACACCGAGCAAACGCACAATTTCACATTGATGTTTTCCTTGTCGAAACAGCTCCAAAATTGCAACACGTTTGTTTGACATTCTGCATAGAAAAGCATGTCAATTAATCGATGGAAACATGATAAACGACTGGCACAGAAAAATAATGAGAATTTAATAGTAAAAGAATCATGTAGCTGCATTTAAACATGTCTGCGTAAAGACCGATACAAAAAGGTTGCCATTTTTTTGCCGTACCCTGTAAAAAACAAAGGTATTTATACATAAAAAAGATGGCAATAATGAAAAATTCTCGGCACATTGGTTCTCTTCAGTGCTAGAAATAAGCAGTGGTTTTGGTGCATTTTGCAACCAAAAATTTTATTTCCACACTCTGATTTATCCTAAGAGCCAAATTTTATTCCTCAGATTTCAAAAAAATTATACATTTAAGAATAAGTTTCTAAGAGGATTTATGGCAATTCAAATTATTTTTGGAGTTATAGTTAATTGTGTTAAAATAAACTCTTTTGCTGAAATAAGACTGCAAACACACGTTTTTCTTGAAACAAGTTTTTTTGATACGGTTGGTAAGATATCTCAAGTTCTAAAGCACTGATTTACTTGAAATTTGGTACAGACTTTCTTAGAACTATCAAAACTGTCTGCACGTAGGAGTTTTTGTAATTTTTGATTTTTAGTATTTTTAAAAAAGGACCAAAATTCAAAAAAGGAGCCAAAAAATGAACTTTTTTTTTCAAAAAGATGCCATTTTGTTAATTTTTTTTTTCTTTTTTTTCAAATTGGCTAGGTCCAGACAATTCTACATCCTTGTTTAATAAGAATTAACCTTAACTTAATGTTTCAGATCGCCTGGAGGATTGGAATCAGGTCAACCAGGAGACTCCCTTTTTTTTGAGTCTCCACTTTGCCAGTCTCAACCAGCTACAATTTTAAATTTTTTCCAACTATTATGCATTTTTATACTTTTAAAATATCAATAAAAAACTGATAAGAATGGATAGTGAAAATACCTACCTTTTTTTTCTATTACGCTTGTAAAATCACCTTAAAATCAAGCCTATAGACAAGAATACCCCCTACCTTTTCTTCCTCCAACTCATCATATATACAACTCACAATTGACATGAGTGAATAACGCAAATATTTAAAAAAGTTACTTGATTTTGACATTCCAAAATTGCATGTCTGCATTATTTTTGCAAAATAGATTTTTTTAAACCTCATACTTGTATATTTTATTATAAATAAGACAAAGGTTTTTCATTTTAACGCCTGAAAAACTTATTTAACGCCTTAGGTGTCATGATGATGCCTATATTTATTCTTATTGTTAAATTGGTCTTTTAACAGAGAAATACTCCTACTGAGGCCCACTGAGCTTCTACAAGTGGTTCAGTAAAATAAATAAAAAAAGAAATGACAACCATGGAAAAGTTTATTTTTAGGCAGGTACAACCAAAACAGGTACTTTTCCCTCTTTCTGCAAGCAATTGATGTTTTGTTTGACCCACAAGGACTGCTTCTTGGATGAAATGACTGACTTAATCAAAGAAACACCCATTAATTTCATTAATTTGTGTGATACAGTCTGTATGGAACAGTCAATATCACTAGCACAGCCAACATTTTCATCTGGGGGAGAGAGGGGGGGGGGGAGGATCATACTCCTTACATTTTGTATACATACTAGGAATGACAGTATTGCTTAAACCCAAGGATTCTGGTTGGTTTAACCTCTAACCTCCAAGCTATCACTCGCTGCCAGAAACCCTAACTTCTTGTTGTAGATTTCAGAGGTAAGCATGAAAGTTTTCAGCAGTGTTGAAAAAAAAATTATATATTTCTATGAATCAAATGACAGTAAGCAACAATACTTATGATACAAGTTTAAATCAATTGATTTAGTTTTGAAAAATGAACAAATAAATTTAAAAAATCACTAACAAATTATCAAAACCAAAATCCTTATTTTTTTTTTTTTTTTTTTTTTTTTTTTTTGTCTATGAGTTAAAGCTTTAGAATAAATAACAAAAGCTGCTGAAAGAAATTAAATAATTTAACATTTGCTATTTAAGTATTGTACATTAATGATACTATGAATTTAATCAGAATGCTATCATTCTATAAATTTCTAGTTGAGACAGGAAAAAAAAAGATTCAATTAATAAATACACAAATTAAAAATCAACAATTGGATTTAAAAAGCTAGTGTAAAATAAAATCAGTAACAATAATCAATATTTTGAATTACATATATACTATCAGCCCCGCTTAATCGGGTAACCAATATACGAATACCCTGCTTATACAAATAAAACCTCCAGGAACCGAATATTTCTCCACAGACGCAATGTTAAAGATCTCCGCTTAATTGAATAATTTCCCCAGATAATCGAATAATATTAATCAGGTTTAGCAAATATTTTTCATGAGAAAAATTTTGAATAAATTAGAAAGAAATTAAGTAAGAACAATGATTGCGGTTGAAGCTGAGAAAAAAAACATTCATATTCCATCAAAACGTTTCCCCTGTCTTTTTTAATTTCTTTTGCGTTTGTCATTACAAACAAAAAAAAAAAAAAAATTGTCGATAATTAAATTATGCAAACAAATATACACACTTTAGACAATGAGATGTTGATAAGTATTAAATATAAGATACAGTAGACAAGGAAGTTAAAAAGGGAGTCAGAAAAGGTTTCCAAAAAGACATTGAGGATCTTATTATGGAATTTTTCAAAAAATAAAGTACTGGAAAAAAGGTGCCAAAACTAAGATTTTGTAACTCAAGTTGTAGGTTACTTTTCATAATTTTCATACGTACTTGTAATGTATTGTACTAATTATTGAAATATTTTGTTAAATTTATTTCAAAAACTTTTTAGCAATAACATTAACTATTTCCTTTATATAGCTATTGATTTATTATTAGTATTACTTTTTAAGACAAATATTGTCAATTTAGAAAGGTAAATAAAATTTCCCCACTTAATCAAATATTTCTTGGAACCGACGATTTACCATTAAGTGGGGCCGACAGTATTTAGAACATAAGCAAAAAATATGCAGCTGCAAAATCATAGTAATTGTAATCACTGATAAATAATAAATTCAAAGTGAAAGGAAAATTAAATTTATACCGTCTAAAAATTGTTAAATACACATTTCTAAAAGATATATTTAAATATCATCTTCTACCTTTAATTGATAATTTAATTAATCCCTTACTTATTAACTCCTGTAAAAGTTAATAAATGCAGTAGAATTCCAATTGTACGCACTTCTGCTATCCGAATAACCTTTAGAATGTCAGAAAGAAAATTTAGATGGAAATGTATTGCGATTCTAAGAGCAATGATTCTGTCTATGCCTTATTTTCTCTACAAAGCTAATTAAACAGTTTCTTTAGGCTAAATATTCAGCAATCAATGACTTTCATTTGAATTAAATTATGTAAATACTATACTATGTAGAGCATTTGCAAGTATGCATAACACACAATAGTGTTGCCTTTCTATTTGATTAATTAAGGGGGAAACCAGTTTAGACGGATCAAAAATTCATTTTTTTTAATGTCATAAAATGTTAGTAGAACTATTCAAGAATATGGTACCAAAATTTCGATTCAAAATTCCTTTTAGTTCTAATGCTATGAGCACTTAAAAAACTGTTAAGATTCGAAAATGTTCACAACAGTGTTTTTCAATTCTGTTTGTCTTGAAACGACTTTTCTTTTCAACTGGTGTGCATCTTAGCACAAAATGCCAATCGTTCTGAAACTTTGTGGGAATATTCTTTATTCAATTACTCTATATGAACCAACTTCTGGGATGATATTCTTATTTAAAATATTTTTCAATGCTTAAAAATTGAACAAAAATGGTAGAAAAACGTGAATTTTGTGATCAAACACTTCAAAAACAAGAAATGTTAACCAGAATCAGGTTCATAAGGAGGAAATATGTTGTTAAGGATTAAAAAAATTTGTTATGATTGCAGATAGAAATTGTAACTTCAGGAATGCACACCTGCAACAAGCTCAGATGGCGACCATCCATGGACATCAGCTTCTAACTCCTCTATTTCTCGCAGAAATGACTTGAAAAATTTACAAAGTGTACTTCAAAATTTGAATAAAATATTCTTGAAGTTTGAAGGAATTCCGATTATCCCTCCCCTGTTGAAAAAATTCACAAGAAAAACTCTACTATTTCTGCCTCCTAAACTGGTCCTCCTTCCCCTTAAAACCATCTTTCCTTTACAAATTGTTTTTTGCTCCCATTTTCAACATGCATATGCTAATTAATAAAATAAATTATTTTTTAGGAAAACATCCAGTTATCCGAATTTTTGATAATCTAAATGGGGTCTGGCTTCAATTGATTCAGATAATTGGAGGTCTACTGTAAATATTTTTATAAATAAGTCTGAGAAACTGTAGTGGAAGATAAAATTCACAAAATATATTTTCATTAAAAAAAATAACAATAAAAATTTTAATGAATTCTTTTATCATTAAAAACCTTTTAAAAATATGTAATACATAAATAGAAAATACATATGAACCTTTCTTTCGAAGCCTCTTCCTTGATGGGATCACATTCATGCTCCTCCTTTTTTATCTCATCAATTTCTTGAATGGTTAGTTTTATGGTTTTTTTAATATCTTCTATGTTTTTCGAAAGATCAGAGGATGCTTCAGTCAAATCTAAAAACAAAAACAATCAAACCAACATTTTAATAATTTTTACAAGAAGGAATACCAAATCTGAAGTTTAGTTTGTATGTTTATTCACCGAATTTTTAGAGATAAAAAATACGTTTTAATTAAATTTTTCAAAATTCCTATAGACTTTGAAGAAGAAAACTATAGCTGGATTTTTTTCTATAAACATTGCATTTTTCTCCATTTATAAAAAAAATAATATTTTGATAATTTGTAAACAATTACTTTTGCAAGCATGAGGGTAGGATATATACATATAAGTATTTAGTAAGGGGTGTAATTCATGCATTTCTCAACTTTATACACCATCATGCAATAATTTTGAATATACAGTGAAATCCTGTTACAAGGAACTTACTGCGAATGTTTTTCGTTGCAACAGAATTTTATTGTAATTGAATTCAAGCAATGTAATGGAAATTAATTCGGGACTGAAAATTTATTTTTTAGCAAAGAGATTTTATTGTATTGGCATTTGTTCTAACAAGATTTCATTGTATATGTGCATTTAATCAGCATAATATCGATTTCTGCTACCATTAGTCCTAGATCTATACTTGTATTGCAAAAACAGTCAAAATAGGATGCAGAGTTAAGATATTGTTTGAAGCAAATAAATAAAATAATAATAAATCAGTGAAAAAATAGGAAATTATTATTATTATTATTTTTAATGCTTTTTAAATTTCTAAACATACGTTTAGAGAAATTATCGTCATAAAAAAACAATACTAACAAAAAAGAATTCAAAACATTTATGCCTAAAACTCAAGTTTAAAATTCTAACCATGCTGAAAATGAGATCGGACGATACGGAATTATCAGAAGGACACTGATAAATTAGCAATATAGAAGTTTTCAACAAAGACAGTTATAGAACTTCAAAATTCACAAACGCCACTCTGAAAATTAAACACTGAATTGAAACTAATTTAAAATAAATATCAAGGATCAAAAATAGGTCTGGTCTATTTTAGATACTTGGGATCATACTCTATGCCACTTTCTCACCAGAACTTCACCACTTGGGACTCTACTTCCTTTTCTCATTTCCGTTAATCCTAATGCTTTCATCATAAAAATATGCTTTCATGGTAGCTTTTGGTCAAAAACAGGGCCGTGTGCTAGGGAGTGATTTATAAGGTTCAAACCCCCTCCGAAGTTTTTCATCCGAAGAAATGGTTTTCATTATAGTGATCTCTCACTTATATGCAAACTCCGTTATACGCATTTTTCACTTATGCGCGTTTTTCTCATGGGCCCAGCCAGTGATATAGGAAAACAATATTAATTCTTGTTCATTTATACGCGAAACCTAAAATGCACCTTTCACTTATGGGCAATAAATTTTTTTCAAGTTTTAGCTAAATCGCATATTCACGGTTTGCTTATCAGAAGATTTGTACCCTTCTTGATCTGTCTCTTGTGGAATGCATTCACATCTTAGAGCAGCAATTCACATGCCTTTATTTCATTGTTCGGATTCTTCGAAGAATGCGTTCTTTATCGCACAAGTGAGTAATTGGGGGCTGGACTTAGTCTTGTGATTGATATCGGGAAGGGAGAATGGGCT
This sequence comes from Uloborus diversus, assembly GCF_026930045.1. NCBI lineage: Eukaryota > Metazoa > Arthropoda > Arachnida > Araneae > Uloboridae > Uloborus > Uloborus diversus. The sequence goes on from NC_072732.1 coordinate 139,757,823, forward strand.
ACATACAAAAAGATTGATGTCACTAAAAGTTGTGGTCAAGCGGTAAGTATTGACATATCCTATCGAGGATGTTCTGCATCCTTGTAGACTAAAGCTCTGATCACGCGACATTTTTTAGGTTTGGGGAAATCGCTTACGTACTGTACAATATATAAAAAATGACAAAATGTACAACTTCAAATTTTATTTCATTGAATTACAATGTATAAATAGAAATTATATACGTATTTATTCATTAGTATTAGCAGTATACTATAGCATTACGGTAACTGATGTTAACTTATTGCATTTAAGCTTATTTTTGGGCTTTTCACTTATGCGCGAAAATTTCATTGTCCTCGTTGGTCATGTATAAGTGAACGGTCACTGTATTTATTCATTTTATTTATTTATTTATTTTTTGGTGACAGAAATAATATTGTTGTTATTATTATTATTTCAATTTTATTTGGGAAATGAAATTAGTATGACTGAAAAATTGTACAAACTCATTGTGTTTATTGTAGTTATTGAGAAATTCATTTATTATGTACTAGCCGCCTGCGGCGACCAGCCAGTCCGCTTTCTTACGCCATTCGCCTTTCTATGCAAGCAGCCACCTACGGCGGCTGTTTGGCTAACTTGTCATTTAAATTTTTACTTCAAGTTTGTCGCCTTCGGTGGCTGTTTAAATAAATTTGACAGCAGTATTAATCATATATCTCTATCTTTTGTTGTGCCATTCACATTTTTACGCCAAGATTGCCGCCTTCGGCGGCTATCTACCTTTACGATCTATATCTAAATTTTCTTATCCATCTCTATTTATTTTAACCTCCCCGCTCATTTCCTAATAAAAACAAAGATCAATCAAAACCCCCCCCCCTTTTTTTATTTAAGTAGAGCAAAAAAAAAAAATCTTCAAAATTCCCCATAGTGTGCAAAAAGTAGCGTTTGACAAAGAAAAAAAATCTCTGTTATCATTGAATTAAATGTGCATAACTATGAAATATAACGTAATAAGATGCAACAAAACGTTCAAGCTTGGGGGGGAGGAATGGAAAAAGAAATAAATGCAATAACTAAATAAAACAAAAAAAAAAAGGAAAGAAAAAAGCAAGCTCTGCTGGAAAACACGTGGTCATCACGTCATAAAATGTAGAAGTAAGCTGTATAGTAAAAACAAAAGATAAACATTGTTTGCGATTAAGATTCCATCGTAAATACGAATCGAAATCCAAGTAGTGACGTCAGAGTAGTGATGTGGATCGGGTAAATACCCAGTGGGTAGGTAAATATTTTTTGGATATTTACCCGGGTATTTACCCAAGGTCTGGGTAAATACCCAAAAACTGGGTATTTTACAAAAAAATGCAAAAAGTGAATGATATTTTTTTTTAAAATCTAAATATGAAATAATTGGTAAAACTGATACATACATATGTATTACACAGTTTATAATATTTTTTATCGAAAGACTTAATGAAATTATGAAAGAAACATATCACGAACCAAAGAATCTTTCTTTTCAATGCCATAATTGAAGAAGATGTTTGCTTTTTTTTTTTTTTGTAACTAGTTAAGCTTTTTACTTTTTGTAGAATTGCTTTTTATATGTGAAATTTGGCTATCAACATTGATTAGGCATATCCAACACATTTAATGTGAATATCATATTAGATTGCTGAGTTGTTTACCACAATAATTCTTTAAATATGTGATCAAAATACAAATTTTAGGGGAAAATTTATTGTTTTGTATATAGTTGGTCACACAAGGTGTTTCGTTTTAACCTGCAAGACCTTTATTTTTGCAACCGTTAGTCCTAGATGCTTACTTCCAATTGCAAAAATATTCAGATGCAGAGTAAAGATATTGGAAGTTTGAAGCAAAAATAAAAATGAGTCAAAAACTACAAAATTTAACTTTTTATACGGCTCTAGGTCCCCTAACTTATATTTAGAGAAATGATCTGAATTTAAAACTTACTGACACAAAAAAACTTGACATTTGTGCAATGAAAACTCAAGGAGATATTCCATTTGAAAGTTTTAAGGGACCATGCAGAAGATGAGATTAGAACTTATTACCCTTTCAGAATAATGACAGGCTGGCAAAGTAAAAAACAAGGTATTACATTTTTCATTTCTACTCAAAAATTCATGCAAATGTTATGCCGTGATACGCAAAACACGCTGCAAAATCTTGAACAATTTGAAAAATCACTCTGCACACATATAATTTTATATAGATACTCATTAACTGCTATATTTTCCCCCAAAAGATGTTACTGACGGCGAGTGTAAAATGGTGTAAGTTACAAAACGCTGCGTTTCATATCTCAATGAATATTGGTCGTACTAATGTCAAACTTTTTTTGTAATTGTTTTTCAGTAGAGATTATTTCCCTAAATATCAATAAGTCAGAGGATCTGGGGCCCGTGTAAAAAGTTAAAATTTGTATTTTTTTACTCATTTTTATTTTTACTTCAAATTTTCAATATCTTAAGTCTGCATCTGATTTTGAACATTTTTGCAATTGTAAGTATGCATCTAGGACTAACGGTTGCAAAAATAGAGGTCTTGAAGGTTAAAACAAAACACTCTGTATGTATACATAGTGGAATACATACAGAAAAGTATTTTAGTTGAATATAAATTTTTGAAATAAATACCCGGGTAAATACCCATTTTGGGTATTTACCCAGGTATATAACCCTGGGTATTTACCCCTAAAAATAAATACCCGGGTATTTTACATCACTACGTCAGAGGCATAAAAGATTGAAGAACGCTTTTTTTGACCGATGCGTGGAAAGACATAATGTGTTCAGCATTAAAAAATTGTTTAAAAAAAAAACTATTACGTATTTTTAAGAACTTTTTTCTTCTGAAGAGGGCGAAATGGTTTTACTATTACCAACTTAAATTTTGGAAATGGGGCTTTGATACTTCTCGCAGGATGATATTTAAAAAAACAAAACCCAGGAAAAATGCAAATTAAAGGTTTTCTGAAAAATTCATAAAAAATACAAAAATTGCTCTATTTTCAAAATTTTTTCATTCATCATATTTAAAATTAAATCTCCTACTTTATAGTGCAAAAAATATTTGTGTGGCGCAATTGGTTCGGGGTCTGTGAGGTAAAAAGTGCAAAAAACACATAAAACATTAAATAACTTTTTTTCTAATTAAAATATCAAAAATCGAAGCCCGAGGTGCACATCTTCAGCAAAAACCTGCACCTGTATACCAAATTTCATCTTTCTAGGTCTTACCGTTTTCTCGGGATGCGCGCCACACACACACACAAACATCTTATTTTATTATATGTATAGATAACAATACGGCGTTTTGTAAGAACATCCCCTCCTTTCATTTAGATAATCTAATGTAACAAAAATCAATGGAATACATATGAAACCAAATTTGATAAACCATATAAATGTTTCAAAAAATATGTTTGGTGAAACCCCTTCCGAAACAAAAGTCAGGTTAGGGCCCTGGTTAAAAATATTAGGAATGTTTTGGCGTTGTCATAGAGACTGGCATGATAAAAAAGGCTAAACCAAATATCTTACTCCATAAGAGAAAATGCTACAATGTTAGTTGGCACAAAATTGCAGATAACTGCATGTGCATGTTTAGAACCCCCTTTTCAATGCGAAAAAAAAGGCTTCTAGAGAAAAAGATAACCGAGGAGAAAATAACTACAATTTTTACTTCATTCTTTATTTGATTTATGAAAAGTAATAAAATGCTTACTGTTGTCCTCAAGATCTGCAATCAAGTCTGAGCATTTTTGTTTCCATGATACCTTTTTAGGCAATTTATCATCAGGTAGTTTTTTGTTCTTTGTGCATTCCTTCAGCTCTTCATTTTCTTCTTGCAGAATTGGCACACCTTCAGGCTCTTTCATTGCAAAAATCCAAATTAATAAACAACTATAAAATGACAAAAATTTCAAAGAATAAATGAATGAATAAGCATTAGTTCATGCAAACATAGTCAAAAATTACTTCTCCCTGTAACTGTAAAAGCCCCAATGCCACAAAAAATGATAGAAATAATTTTATTTATTCACACTGAGCAAAATTATTATTTTTAGTGGTAAAACAGATTTTTCAGAGGAAAGTAGTTATTTTATTTGTTCTTCACAACTAATTATTTTCAAAATACAACTTTTAAGAAAATGTGCTCAGTTTTTTAAAGAGAAGTACCTACTTAATGGAAATATCAACATTAACTTTAGGTTTTTACTGCAAAATAATTATACAAGCAAAATAAAAATCATAGAAATATAATTTGTTCTTTTTGTTAAATTTAGCTGAATGTTAAGAAATACGTGGGGGAAAAAATACAGGGTTCGCGTTTACGCGCTATAGCGGGTTTTTTACGCAAATTCGCGGGAAAGGGACGCAACTTCCGCGAAAATTCGGGTCCTAGGGACCCAGAACACCCAAAAGATAAAAACCAGAAAAAAAATTGTGGAAAATGCTGAAGATTCTATCTAGTGAATGCTTTTAAGCTTCAATGACCAGGAGAATCAACAGAAAAGGATTAAAATGACCCTATCTTTTTATCAGCTATTGATCAGTCAATGGAATTTTAGTGATAAGACTGGAGCTTACAGCGACCTCCTGGTCAGAGCTCAAGGAGCAAAATATTGCAATTTCATAAATAGCCCATTGTACTGTATTCTAAGAATAAGTTCCCCTCAACTTTTATCTTGGGGAAATTCCTGAAAACAACAATAAAGATCAAAAGTAAGAGTGGTTTCAATGCAATCTTCAGGATTGATACAGGACAACTGAGTAGTAAAAGCTTATCTATTTTGCATTCACCTAACCAGAATTACTTTTGAAAATTATTATCTTGCATCCTCAATAAAAGGATGGGTGAAAAACATTTTCCTTGTTAAATTACTTATGAATATGAATTTTATACAAAAGCCCTTTAACCTTGTTCATTTTCTAGTAATTCACCTATTTCTGAGGGGCTATTTTTATTTGGACTTGCAAAAGTCACGTATTAATCGATCGCGCCATTTTGAAAATGGCGAAATTTTAAAAGTAGTACCAAAGCCAACAGATATTTTAAAAGAGTCAAATTTGAGTTTTGAAGTCAAATTTTCTAATTTAAGATTGCAAATGAGCAATTTTCATACTCATGTGAGAAAATGTTTCGTTTTTGCGATCGCGATTTTTGCGTTGGGTTAATTCGTTTGCGATTTTTTTATATTTCTATGAAATTGCCATTGATAATTGATGAGGGGGGGGGCTGTTTGCTTTTTTTCACCTAGAAAAATGTTCATGAAAGCAAAGGTTAAGGGTGTGCTTTCTGCTTGATCAATCAAAGGCATTTATTTTTTATTTCATGGTAAAATCCAACTTTAAAGTAAATTTTGAGTTTACCTCATTGTAACTGACTAAATAGTTTCTCAAATAACTAAATCTTGCAAGTGTATTATTTGAACATATGATAATCACAGAAAAAAAGGGCAAAATTAACCAATTTAGTTTATTTCATACCTTTTCAAATAACTATGTGAGATAGTTTCTTTTCCCTAAGTATAAATAGTTGTATATTATTCAATTATGTGCTAAGATTTTCTGTTTAAAATTTAAGGGACTCATTTTTTCTGCCAAGGATCCAAATCTATTTCATTAATGGGTCGTTGGGACCCAAGTTACGGATAGTTGAGCGCGAACACTGAGAAATCAAACAAAGACAAATTTGTAATGATACATTTAAACTGTAAGAGAAAAGGAAAAGTTTTTGCATACTGACTAGGGAACCACAGGAATAGTGCAATTAATGAAAACAGTTGAAATAGATAGCAGTCAAAAGAGCACCTTAAGACATATTTTTGACGCAAACTATTTGACCTCATCCGGCTCGTTATCAGAACCAGGGTTCATGAATTTTTTTAAAAAATTAAAAAAATCAGATTTTTTTAAAATTGAAATCGTGTTTTTTTTTTTAATCTTCAAAAATTTGTGGCCATTAATTAAAGTTGCTTTTTATACTATAGGTGAAAAAGCAACTTTCTAGCTATTTTCATTTCATGGCAGTAGCTATATTTTAACAATAGTGTAAATAGTGTAAACCAGTTTTAACATGAATGCATGAGTCAAATTAAATTTAATGTCCACCCCCTCCCCAGCTATAACCACCAATCCTTCAACTGTAATTCTAGGAAACAGTAGTACCACTATTTCCTAGAATTACAATTTTCATACTTTTTAGAAACTAAGATTGTTAAAATTTGGCAGGTTTTCTATGTTTATCAGCTTATAGTCAACAACAGTTCTGAAATTGATTCATTGCTCAGTTGGGATGAAGACCACAAAAGAAAAAAAAAAAAATATATATAGTATATATATTATATATAGTATTATATATTATATATATATATATATATATATTATATATATATATATATATATGTATATATTAATTATATAATAAAGAAATCTGAACTAATAAATTCATTCAGCTTAGTACTTCTAAAAATAGGAAAAGTACTTTAAATATTCAATATTTTTTTTAAAGATTTTATCTATATATTATAATGTTTAGATAAGATGTGCGATTTTGTTTTAGGCTTTGCTACATCACTGCATGCGCATAAAGCAAAATATTCGGTCGTTTTTTAGGTAGGAAAGGGGATCAGTAATTAAATACTGTTCTTACACTGCAATTCAAAGGATTTTGAAATGCTTAAGAGTGTTTACTCTTATGAAATAGGTAGTCAAAATTGTGACCCAAAAGTAGGTTGAAAAACTAAGCCCCTAAATCCAAATTTCAGCAATTAGCTAAATGTTCCTTAGGAATGGGGAAAAATGTGCTTAGTTGGCATTTCGGGGGGGGGGGGGGGTCAAGCGAACCATGTTCCAAAGGGGTCATTCCATGTCAAGTGATCCAAAATTTGGGAAATTTTTTTCCCTCACCCTTTTGTATTTCTTTGAAATTTGGCTCATCGATTATTCCCTTTGAGGTAATCAAAAGTCCAAATTTTTAGATTTTTTATATATATATCTCTATTACTTTTTTATTTTATAACACTGATTTTTCGAAAAATCCTCTTTTTTTCATGGATGCTATGAACATAAAATGGACGATAACTCAGCATCAAAAATAGATAGAAAGATTTCGTAAAAAGCATGTAAAAGTACATTAGCCGCTGTTTAATGGGGGTATGCAACATGACTAATTTCAGAAAAATTTTTAATTTTTCAAAAATGAAATTTAAATTTCTCAGAAAAGGTTATAATGAATTTTAAAAAAAAAAAATTCTCAAAAATTTGTGTGTATTTTATGTTTATTTGTGCAAAGTTTCAAGTTGGGATCGCAATGGGATCATATTTTTATGAATTTTTAAATACAATTTGACTTAATGAAATAATGACATTTTTCAGATTCCTAACTAGTTAAATATGGGGTTCTCTTACTGGGGATGGTCTAGTAAGTAGTAATTGATCATAACTATGCTTGAAATGAGTTGACATGAATCTGTAGATTGATAAGGCGCCCCCCCCCCCCACCACTACTTTTAATCTTTTTTTTTTCAAAATGTAAAAAAATTAATAAATAAATAAATAACCAAAATAAATAGTAAACTTATTAAAAGTTGGTAAATGTTCTTCTTTAAAGTAAGAAAAAGGCCCCCCCCCCCCCCACTTTTGTTATTATTTTTTTCAAAACTATTTTCATAATGTAAAAAATTAATAAATGAATAAAATAAAACAAAATGAATAGAAAACATATTAAAAACTGGTAAATGTTCTTTAAAGCAAGACCAAGTACATTACCCCCTCCCCCCCCACACACAATTAACACTATGCTAGTATCGCACCTCACCTGATGCTTTTTCTTTTTTTCTCAGACCACACCAAGTTTCTTTTTCAATCCGAGCTTCACAAAGTGTACTTGATTAATTCATTATCTGATAAGGAAAGTTATGATTCATTTCATCCCCTACCTCTGCACCAACTTTCAATTTTGGAGAAAGGAAAGAAATAGTTTTGCCCCAAGATCCTAGCAAAATAGGAGTGTTTCCCCCTGTGTTGTTTCATTCTTTTCACACTAAATTAAAAATAAATCTAAGTATCAGAGCATATGTCTGTCCGCATAAAACTAACTGTCTTTCTACAACATATGGAGTGCAGCTGCTTTTTTCTTTTCTTTAATGCTAGTTTTCTTTTTAATAATTTCAGTTGTAAAGGAGAGCAATGCAGCGAGATCTATTTATACATATATTAAAAGCAGTTATAGATCAAACAAGTTTTGCTAGTTTGAGCATAACCTTCCATGTTGTTAAGCTTCATTCCAGATTGTCCACCCCCTTTCCCCCTACCTTCCCACTTTCCGAAAGAAAAAAAAAAGCTGCAAATGAGTTGGGTTCTATTTGTCTGTTAAAGTTTTTCCGACTTTTAGTGTTTATGACCCCCCCCCCCCCCCGCCGCATTTATAAGCCTTAGTCACTACTGATGTTCAGCAGCGTGTGCACCAGTTTATTATAACTCTTGCGTGCCAGCTTTTTTTTTTTTAAATACAGTTTTGGAAGAAAAAAAAAGATAAAAAGTGGTTGTGTGGCGGAGGGGGGGGGGGGGGCATACCAATCTACAAATTCATGTCAGCTCACTTCAGGGAAAGTCATGATCAATTACAACTTACTAGACCATCCCCAGTAAGAGAACCCCATATTTAACTACTTAGAATCTGAAAAATGTCATTATTTCTTAAGTCAAATTTTATTTAAAAATTCAAAAAAATATGATCCTATTGAGATCCCAACTTGAAACTTTGCGCAAATAAACATAAAATACACAAATTTGTGAAAATTTTAAAAAAAAAATTCATTATATCTTTTCTGAAAAATTTAAATTTAAAACTTCATTTTTTAAAAATTAACTTTTTTTGAAATTAGGGCAGTTCTCAAAAGGTGGGAGCAAACACAGACCTCAACTTTGAAGCTTCAACACCAAATAACTTTCATTTTAATTAACTCAAAAATTTTTGAGTTAAATTATAATACTGTATAGAGACAAGAATTGACATAAATTATGGAAAAAATGCTCTTTAAATGCCCTTAAAAAAATATTTTCTTTGCTAAAAGGCGCAATTTTGGACATACCAAAACGTTAACTGAGCAAATGTACCATTAAAGAAAAATTTTTAAAAATTATTTCCATACGTTTCAAAAAAAATTTAAAGGTATGAATCTTACACTGAATAATTTTTTGTTAATATTTTACACAAATAACAAAAGTAAAGACAGATTATTCACTTTGTAAACGATTTTAGAAAATAGTAAGTTTGAAATTTGATGCATGTCCAAAATTTACGATCTTTACAATGCTATTTTTTGAGAACTAAGTATATGATGTTTTCATTTTAAAGGTGTTTATCGAGTCTCGGAATCAATTTTTAATTGTTTAAAAGTGTTTTCATAAGCTTTTATGCAGTATCTTAGAAGAAAAATAATTTTTTTTAAACGTACATGTCAGATGTCCAAATGGCGTTACGATCTTGACGCCGATAATTCTGTCCATTTATTCATAATTTTTGATGATCTACTGTCTTCTAACCTCAATAAAAAACGTTATTATAATGTTATCTTCTTTAATCCATTGGTATTCTGCATAATTAATATGTTACACATTGAACAATACATAAATTACAGTAGAAACATGGCTGCTTATGATCGAACCGAAAGCCATTTTGCGCTAAAATCGCCAAGCAAACTCCTGTTGGCGACAACACTGTGCAGGATAAGCTAAAGGTTACCAGAGGGGAAATCCAGTTTGACAAATGTAGTTTTTCGTCAGCTGCACCAGTTTTGGCGGCTTTATCACCTGCGCTAGCAATTTTTTTTTTTTCCGCTTTTATTATTTTAGAATTCTTTTTCTCTCTCTTTCTTTTGGAAACATAATTTAACGATCTCCAAATAGAAATACGAATTTCTTTCTTCAATAATTTTTTTAGACATCATTTTAATTCTTATGACATTAGAAAAAATATTCATTATTAAAATCTGATGTCACTTTTTACAATTGTATTATTTTTAATTTGAAGCTTTTTTTTAACTTTGCATCAATTTCTTCAAAATCATTCCAAAACTTTATTAAATGTAAGGAGCAGCATGTATAGCCATTCAAGTATTTCATTAATATCCTCTTTATTATTAAACTGCAAAATTTAAAAAGTAGTAAATAAAATTTTCATTGGAAAAGTTAAAAATCAGATTAACAATTGTCAAAAATGATGAAACTTACGTTATGATGATGTCCAAAATCCGTTACCTACAGGAAAACAATGTCCAAAATCTGTTACCCCTACAGATTGCTGATTTAATTTGCTAATTAACAATTTTTTACAAATACCTGCTGTCTTTTCATGTTCATATATTGTGTTCTAGGTATGCATACTATAGAATAAAATCAAAATTGATGTCAAATTCGAAAATTTTTGAAATTGCTCAAAGTTAACTTTTTTGTTCCCACCTTTTGAGAACTGCCCATTAGTCATGTTGCATATCCTATTAAACAGCAATTAATGTACTTTAAAATGCTTTTTACCAAATCTCTATATCTATATTTGGTGCAGAGTTATCGTCCATTTTATGTTCAAGCATCCATGAAAAAAAGAGGGTTTTTTCGAAAAATCAAAGTGTTATAAATAAAAAAATAATAGAGATCAAAATCTAAAAACTTGGACTCTTAATTACCTCAAGGGCAGTTTTCAAAAGGTGGGAACAAAAAAGTTAACTTTGAGCAATTTCAAATATTTTCAAATTTGACATCAATTTTGCTTTTATTCTATAGTATGCATACATAGAACACAATATATGAACATGAAAAGACAGCAGGTATTTGTAAAAATTGTTAATTAGCAAATTAAATCAGCAGTCTGTAGGTAACAGAATTTTGGACATTGTTGTCCTGTAGGTAACGGATTTTGGACATCATCATAATGTAAGTTTCACCATTTTTGACAATTGTTAATCTGATTTTTAACTTTTCCAATGAAAATTTTATTTACTACTTTTTGAATTTTGAAATTTAATAATGAAGAGGATATAAATGAAGTACTTGAATGGCTTATACATACTGCTCTTTACATATAATAAAGTTTTGGAATGATTTTGAAGAAGTTGATGAAAGGTAAAAAAAAAAAAGCTTCATGGAAATAACTATACAAACTCGTAACTTCTTTTATTAAATAACATTTTGCATTTCTCTGGATTATTAACTTTCATTTCTGCAGATATTTTCCAAACTTAGAATGCACTTCTACCAGAACCTCACTTTTTATTCTACTTCTAGGAGACATAATCTCGTGTGAGCATTAAACTTTGCAATAAATCCTTTTGCAAATAAATATTAAAAATCAATAATGACTTCAAAAAGCATATAAATACAAATTCCATAAAAGAACTTAATATTAAATTGTTTTAAAGCACTTTTTCAAAACATGTTGTTAATTCAAAAGGCTTACTATCTCTCAAATCACAAGAAAATTACCAACTGTTTTGTTTACAAATCAACTGCAGACGATTTTTTTTTAACTCTACAAAATTAAAAATAAAAAAATTGCTAGCGCAGGTGATAAAGTCGCCAAAACTGGTGCAGCTGACGGAAAACTACATTTTTCAAACAGGAATTCCCCTCTGGTAACCTTTAGCTTATCGTATACTCTGTTGTCGCCAATGGAGGTCTGCTTGGCAATTTTAGCGCAAAATGGCTCTCGTTACGAACATAACCAGCCATGTTTCTACTGTAATTTATGTATGGTTCAATGTGTAACGTATTAATTATGCAAAATACCGATGGATTAAAGAAGATAACATTATAATAACCTTTTTTATTGAAGTTAGAAGACAGTGGATCATCAAAAATTATGAATAAACGGACAGAATTATCAGCGGTCAAGATCGTAACGCCATTTGGACATCTCACATGTATGTTTAAGAAAAATCATTTTTCTTCTAAGATACTGCATAAAAGCTTATGAAAACACTTTAAAACAATTAAAAATTGATTCTGAGGATCGATAAATACCTTTAAAACGAAAACATCATATACTTAGTTCTCAAATAATAACATTGTAAAGATTGTAACTTTTGGACATACATCAAATTTCAAACTTACGTTTTTTTTTTAAAATCGTTTACAAAGTAAATAATCTATCTTTACTTTTGTTATTTGTGTAAAATATTAACAAAAAAGTTATTCAGTGTAAGATTCATACCTTTATTTTTTTTTTAAACGTATGGAAATAATTAAAAAAAGTTTTTTTTTTAATGGTACATTTGCTCAGTTAACGTTTTGGTATGTCCAAAATTGTGCCTTTTTAGCAAAGAAAATATTTTTTAAGGGCATTTGAAGAGCATTTTTTCCATAATTTATGTCAATTCTTGTCTCTATACAGTATTATAGTTTAACTCAAAAATTTTTGAGTTAATTAAAATGAAAGTAATTTGGTGTTGAAGCTTCAAAGTTGAGGTCTGTGTTTGTTCCCACCTTTTGAGAACTGCCCTCAAAGGGTACAATTGATGAGCCAAATTTCAAAGAAATACAAAAAGGTGAGGGAAAAAACTTCGGATCACTTGACATGGAATGACCTGAAGACAAGTGCATTTTCTGAATAAAATCATGATATTTAATTCTGAAATCAGGGCTGGCCATTGTAGGGGGGGGGGAGGGTCAAGGTGCAGACTACACTTTGAATTTTTGCAAGTTGTTTTAAATTGTTATTTTCTCTTCTTTTTTGGGGGGGGGAAAGAGGATGGGGTACTTTTTGAGAGGGTGCATCATTGCTCTTTGGTAGGAGGGGCATCGCGTTGAAAAAGTGCCCTTTTTATGAAAAGAACTGCCCTTTCAAAGACCAGCACCCTGCCTTTTTTCTCCCCTAGAGTGAACACTACCGAGACTGTCCCGGTCAAACAGGGACGTCTGGCAAGCCTACTTACAGGGTCTCGGAGAAAAATTAATGAAGTTCAAGGACATCCGATTCTTTTCAAATTCGCTTTTTGTCAAATGCTATGGAGCACCAACCTCCCCCAAAAATATGAGAGCAAAGTTCTCTAAAACCTCGCTTCCGCTCTAAAAAGTTCAATGCCTCAATTTGTATAATGAGCCCCAATTCATGGGTTACCCCTCCTCGCTCCCAATCCCTCCTCGCTTGAAAAATAATAAATATATGATTAATAATTAACCTTTGAGTTTCATACCCTGTCAATGTATTTTTCTTGTTTCATAAGGAGAGTAAGGTGGCTTTTATTTACGATACCCAAGTCCCTGAGTGCCACTGAATTTTTTCATTAAATATGTAACAACAAAGTAATCATGATCATTTAAAAAAGCAATTGCAAGTAACTTTGAATGAAATTTTGACAATGGATCATTTGATGACAAAAATTCTTAATTTTCATCAAAAGTAGGCTAGATATTGATTCATTCTACTTTTTTACAACCTGAGAAAGAAAAAAAATACAATTATTAGTAATTCACTTGCAAAATTCATGAAAAATCTTGTGTCATATTTTTTTCGAAATTAGAGAAAGGTAGCTTTTGTTTTATTTGTTTTTTTTTTAAGATCCCCATGAATGATCCGATTTTTTCATTTGAATATGTTTGTTACCATTGTTAGCTACCATTGCTACACAGTATAATGTTCATGACCATTAAAAAAAGCAATTTTCGCTTTAACTTCGCCTTTCCTAAAAGACACTAAATTTTATAAAAATCTTAGACATTGGGTGTTCAAATCCTATTTTTATGTTTGATTTGAGGTGGAATAACCCAAAATAGGAACGATAACGAAACTCGAATTTTACAGAAGAGTATAATCAATAGCGGAAGCGTGATACGTAAGATTATGAAATACATTAACAAGACAATTCCAAACATAAACGCAAATCCACTTACATCTCAACAAAACATATAATCTATATTCCAAGTGACAGAATTCCAAGCCTGACCGAAAACGCAACAGAGCAGAACTAATGTTTTTTCATTTAAGTAATAAAATCAACCAAAATCACAAAAAATGGATTACTTAAACAAGAAAACCAGAAACTACATGTAAACTGATCTCATTAGTTTTTACTTTAATGTTTATTACGTATTTTTGTTTTTTATTTAAAACAAGCGCCAGACAGTGTTGCCATACTAAAACAAAACACGAAACAAATAATAAGTAAATAATATTTTAGTTTTGTAAGAAGCTATTCAATTTATAAATTGGAAAATAAAAAACCGGTAAACACCGAAAAATCTTAAAGTATTCATTTCTTCCAAAACTATGTTCAACATTCGTTTATAGTAGTACACAAACTTCAAATCCATAGCAAAGTATCAAGCAGTATATGAACAACTAAATAAAAGATTACAAATTTGAACTTTTAATTTTCGGACGAAATTTAAAATTTATTCTGCGTAGCAATTTTCTTTTCATGCACATGTGGAATGTTACGTTTTCACATACCTAGTTTTCAGATTATTCAAAAATAAATTTTCATTTTAACCATGCACAAATGTTTGTTTGTATTTTACATGCATATCTTATGTGCTTTTGAACTTGAACACAGAATTGACTTACATGAGCATTATTGAAATTTAGTTTCAAGTGGTAATATTTTTTTTACATGTTTCTAAACCTCTCGTTTGAGTTTAAAACATTGAAATTGTTCAACCATGTATAACTTAATGTGTGTCGTATATTTTCCATTCGTTATGTCCTATTTTCCGGTAACTTTGTAGTTTTGAACACGACTTTTATCTCGTCCAAGTATATAACTTGCATGCCATTTGTATAAATAATGAATGATATAGATATTTTACTCTTGTGTTATTTTGTTCGATAAGTTCTCAGTTATTTTTTTTTCTTCTTCTTTTGAAGTAATCTAGCTCAGGGGTTTAGAAAATTTCCAGAGCTTAAAATTCCCCAAGCTTGAGCTTGCCAGATTTTTGAAATGTTCAACCGGTACACCAGAATGACTCACCCACCCCCAGCGTCGCCAGTATTCCAAATAGCACACCCCTTTCTGGTTTTTAGTATTATAAACAGTAGCGGATTTTAAGGGGGGACAGGGGGCATGTACCCCTACCCCGCAAGGATGAATTAATTTCACTATTTTATTTATTACTTTTTAATTGACCTTTCTTTTGCTTTTTTTTGCATAGTTAATTAAAAAGAACACAAAACACACAGCATATTTTGAATAAAAGAATTTTGTTTGCTAAGTATTACTGGAGTCAGAGGCCCAGAGTTGTAGAATACATTTAACTTACTGGTTTCGAATTCAAGAGGCTATATTGTCGCGATTCGGCCACTAATTCTTCTATGATGGAATCAATAATTAACAGTTCTTTAAAAAAATGTGTAGCCACACCTAAAACAGTCATTTTGATCAGGAACCTATTTGCGAAATAATAGATTTATTTTTCAGCTTATAAAAAATGCAAAATGAACGAAATCATATGGTGGTTTCTTGGAAAAACCGTGACTTTTAATGGAAACAGCATGTAGTATCAATAGGTTATCTCAACTGTCATGGCTGTAAGAATAAATCGGCAACTGTTTTGAAATTCACACAGAAATAGGTTCTGAATTCTTCAGTAAAGCTTATATGTTATGAAGTTATGATTTTATTCATAAATTAATTTTAAAAAACTTTAAGTATGGGTTTATTTAATAACCTTGCCCTCGTGTTATAATCATTATAATAATGTTCCTAAGTAAAGCAGCTCATTGCCTTTCATCTCGGTGACATTATATTGGGTTTAGTATTTAAATGGCTTGAAATGTTCAAGATATTTTCCGTCCACATTCAAAGTATATTACTGTATAATATTAATGTACTTAGAAGTAGATTCATTAACCTGAAGGAATCCTAAAAAAAAATAATTAAGAACTCGCACATTTAAAAATAAAGTCATTAAAACTTTGTTATGAAACATCGAAAGGGGGGGGGGGGCTATTCAATTTCCCGTTCTCCTTCCAAAAGGTTTTTCTGCGTCCACCCCTGGTTATAAATAGTATTTTATTCTTAATGCTATGAATAAATGGTTACTAATTATGAGCTAAAGACTTGCGCGAGTAATGCATTCCATTACCCCTCGCGTAAGTCGAACAGGGGTGGCGACAGATCAGGAAAAAGTTGGAACTTTATTAATCAGGGAATCTCAAAAAAATCAGGGAAAATTTATTTTATGAAGAAATTTTTTTTTTTTTTTGCTTTGCAAAATTAAGTACCTTAATTCCTCTACGCATTTTCCGCCAATTATCTGTTCAAAAAAAAAGTAAAATTAATGAGGTGTGATTATAGACTGCCGCATATGTGTTCATCTTTTTTCCTCAACGTCAAAGTATTGAATCTTACTTATTAACCACAGGATGAACTTCCTAAGATTGCTTCTGTGTTTTTAAAGTTGTTTATTTTACCTAGCTTGAAGTTTCCTTTCACGTTTTCAATGCAATGTAAAATAAACAAACCTACAGGCAAAGAGGAAGCCGTCATTAATGCCTTGGCTCCTTTGCCTTTATTCCATTGTCTCGAAGAAATTAGCGTTCTGTAATCACTATTTTAATAAGAAAGCTATGTTTTTTGAATTAATAAGGATAAAAGCTTAAAAGTTATTATTTCTTCACGTTTTTAATTTAATTGCCAAAATTGAACTTTAAATCAAAGAAACTTGGTTTTTTGCCATTATACTATTTGCTGTCACCCAAATTTATAAAGGTATTCTGTTCTTCAGACTTAAATGATTCTTTTATTTTTAACCAAGTTGTATTCTTCTTTTATATGTTTTGAAATTAACCAATTGCTTTTTTTTTTCCTCTTGCATTTCAAAGCTGTTTGTTACAAAAGCAATCTAAGATTTTTTTTTCGATACATACTGAAATCGTTTGAAAGAGTTAACTTGTGTACTTAAGTAAATATCTTAATTTTTTTATCGTTAAAATGCTGTATTAATTTATTGAAACCTATGTTCTTGATTAGAGAAAAGCTCCTTATGAACGGATGACACTTTTTGCCATTACTATTTAATTTACTGTTTGATTAGCAAAAAAATTTTATTCTAAGTTTTAGTCCTAGCAAGACATAAACTCAAAATAAAGCAATGTGTTAATCAAACAGTAAGTTAAATAGTTATGGCAAAAAAAAAAGTGTTGTTGCGGGCTCTGCATTTGGACAATATACTATGAAAATGACACTCTGGCCTTCCAGTATTGTATACTTAAGGGTATTTTTTGAGTTGTGAAGCATATATGGATGCCTCAATTGCCAAATTGATTAGATCTACTTTTTAAAAAGAGCTTCATTTTCTGCTATCAATTCTTAGCATGTGAATTTATATTAAAATTTTGGTTCAGTACATTTCTGACCATGTGATTGCAGAAAATGTAACACGAGGGCCTATTCACTCCTATGAATAACACTATCTTCTTCATAACTTTTCTCGACTTTTTGTTTTATGGAGTCAATTGATTTGGCAAGTCAGGTACCCATATAACAGTTGCCAAAGTTTAAAAAAAATGTTAATTGCAATTTGTTGGAAGTTTTTCTGTTGTGATTGACATGAGTTTGTTAATTAGTTACACATAAAGTTTGAAAAAAGTTGCTGGCATTCAGATCAATAATTCGACTGGATTTTTAATGAGCAATTTTATTCCAATTTCTTCTGCTCTTTTAGCCGTTGTAAAATATTTTTTTCAAGGCTCAAAAGTTAGTGATGCAAAACCTCTCATGAGCCAGCAGAATATAAGTTGTGATGGAACAATTGTTTATTCTTGCCTGTACTTATCCCAATGCCATAGCTGCCTTTTTTTTTGGAACCTCTCGAAAGAACGGAAACTCCTTAATGAAGTAAATAAATATCTCCCAAATTTTCATCAGTGCAACACAAATATGAAGAAGTAATTTTGGTACATGTTTATTTCCTTTTCCTTCGTTTTAAATTTGTTTACTAAAACAATGCGGTAAAAAATTCCCTATTTTTCACTGAATTTCCTAAACTTTATCTGCTTCAAGGGATGTATATTATCACTTGTAAACAGGGTTGGCTTTTTGCCGGCAGAAACTGGTTTTTGCCCTGCCAGTGGCAGAAACTGGTTATAACCGGTAAAAACCGGCAGAAACTGGCAAAAACTAGAAAACATTTTTAATAGCTCTAGTAATTACTTAATGACAGGCAATTAAGTAAAATGAAAAATATAACTCCATTTCGTCATTGCAAAAACTTAATGTAATAGTTATTTAATAATTAGTGTAAAAATATGTTAAATAACAAGACTGACATTTCCAAAGCAAAGTAAAATTTATCATAGTTAAAATTGCTATGTGTTAGAAATTTTAGCCTTGTAATGTTGTAAGTAACAAATTTTTCAGTTTGTTGTTTATAATTATTTTGTTTGCATTTAATATAAAGTGTAATATATATCAAATATTTAAATAAATACAGATATGTTTTATTTCATTAAAATCTAAAATTCAAGAACTTTTTTATTTTACACTTAATATAACTGAATAAAGCTATTCTCAAAGAGCTTAATCAAGCAGTTACTGATAATCATTTACTCGCCCATATGCTCCATCCAAAGTATTTGGGAGTAAATTTATCATGTAATCAATACGAAAGTGCCCACACTTTACTCACAAATATTGACCCTGATTATGTACCTTATACCATTGCTTTACACAAGGGCGGATCCAGAAAATGTTCAAGGAGGGGGGGCGATTGTTTTCACTCTTTGCTCTTTAGAACTTCAATTTCTAAAAATTTTCGAAAGAGTGCATTGAACCCCTCGTTTACCTACCCCTAATATCATCTATCGTCTAAAATTGAGATTTCGGAACTTCAATTTCAAAAATATTCCTGTAGAAAATTCGTGCCCCTATCCCCAGAGTAATAAGAGATGTGCTACGATTGCGTTTTAAAGACTTCAATTCCAGAAGAATTCCTGGAAAAAGCTCCCTTTCTTCTAACACCATCGAATATTATGTAAAGGTACAGTTTTGAAACTTCAGTATTGAAAATATACATGAAGAAATTTCCTGTCTCTCGGCTAAAGGAGGGGGCGATCGCCCCTCCCTTGTATCCGTCCTTGGCTTTACAAAACAAATCGGCCCCTTTTCCCAAACCCTATTTTTCCTATCACGTTGTAACAACTACTCCAAATACTGCATGGTGCTCCAGTTTGAAAAAATGTGCTATAGATGAAAGTTTTGTGAATCTTGCTTGTTCTTTGAGGATAATGCCAGCTAGTTCTGCTGGGATTGAAACAATCTTCTCAAATTTCTCTGTTTGCACAACAAATTGGGAAATTGGTTAGGTTTAGAAACAGCGTCAAAACTTTTATTTTGTTACAGGCTGCTGCAGTGTGAAAACAATGTAAAATTTGATTTTGAATGGTGAGTGTTGTAAATAAATTGTATTTGAGTTATAAGTAAATAAATTGTATTCGAGTTATAATTTAATATTTTTCTTATACATTTTCTATTGCATGTCAGGAATTGCATTTATGTCATTTTTTGAGTTTCTGCCAGTTTCTGCCATAAATGTGGCAGAAAGGGGTTTTTGCCATGCCGGTTTTAACCGGTTTCTACCAGTGGTTTTTACCGCCTCGGCAGAAACCTGCCAACCCTGCTTGTAAAAGAAAAAAGTTTTTGGATGTATTAAAATATTTTTTTAACCCAAAAGCTGTAGTTTTTCCAACTTCAAAAATGTAATACAGTGGTCGCCGCTTATATGAATCATGTTTGTTCTAAACTATTTTGATTCTATCAAGCAGTTGATTCTATTTAGCAGCTAATTCAATAAAGCTGGAATTTGTTCTGTTATTGACAATTTGATTCACTAAAGTGGTTGATTCAATTAACCAGCATCCACTGTAATAATAAAATTAGTTTCCAAATTTTTAGTTCTTTCCTTATTTCCTAACGTTGAAATTTCAATCCTATACAAGGGGATCACTTGCCCCCCCCTCCCCCTCTGTCTGTGAAAGATTAATGTTTTACATATAAATGGGTAGTTCTTATTATCCACTATAATATTAAAATCTGTTTGCGTCCGTCTGTCTGTCTGAAGATCGATCTTCTCGAGAACTGCTGCGAATCCAGAGTCAAACGAGATACCGATCAATTCAAAATGTTGCAAAGAAAGCAATAGGACCAATCTCGCAATTGTGTCACTTTAATTAGCGGAGATATTAATTAAAACGTTAATTAACATAACATTATTCAGGAATTTTTCTTTCTTTCTTATTGCCATTTTGCATATGGGTGAGCAAGTAAAATTTTAATAATTGTTTTAAAAGAGATTTTTTTGGCTGCTGTCCAAATCTTAAAACAAAGTTTCCATCTAGAATTTCATTTTAAATTAGTTCAAAATTGGTTACTCTATTCGGACATAGCCTTTATTTTATCGTCTGTCTTTTTTTTTTTTTTACATTCAACATTCTTAACTCTTTTCAGCAAATGAAAATTGTTTCGTTAGTAATGTTTATTCATTGTAGTGTAAGTTTATCATTCACCAGCCTCATATTTTGTTACATTTATGATGTGCGACTAATTATGTTTATTTTGTTGGACTTTTTGCCCTCACATGGGTGAGTTTTCGAATTGTAATAATTCTCTTTTTCCTTTCTGTTTATATTTTTGAAATACAGTTTATATCGTTAAAAGAACATGTTAAATTAAGGTTGTTTGGATTTCTTTAAGTGAAACAGAGTTGTACAAAAAACATTGTTTATAAGGATTTCAACTAAAGCTAAATTGAAATCTGATGACTTGGTATTAAATTAATGCTTATTGCAGGGGTCTGTCCAGGATTTTTCACAGGGTCCGTTTTTTGTGAAAAATCAAATAATTTTGTGAAAAATGAATTAATTTTGTGAAAAATCAAATAATTTCGCAATTTTTTTTTAAACAAAATTTTAGAATTTAGAGGTGGCACAAACTGCATTAATTAAACTTAAAGTTGAGTGTTTTCCTCTTCTATGTCAAGAAAATCATTCTGGGGTGCTTTTCTGATATTTGGCGGGGGGGGGGGGGCATCGCTTTCTCAATATCAATATTTATCTACCATTCTACATTATGGTGAATTATACTAGAAATATTTCTGTGCAGTATTTAAAATAATTGTAACAGAAAAATAAATAAATAAAATTCAGAATAGGGTTCAGCATTTAACTTTTGACCCAAGACATTCTTAAAAAGCACAAAATTTCGTTTAAAACTTATAAATTCCGTGATTTTAACAAAAATAAAAAGATATTTTAATTGTTTACCTCTTAACAAAGCATAATAATCATCAAAAATTCGAAAAATCGGATTCCCATAGCGGATGCAAAGAGATCGCAATTCTCAAAGTGAAGGCATCAAAAGTATAAAGACGGCTTGTAAAAGAAATATTTTTGATAAAATTATTTTAAAATTGCATTTTAGAGTCCTATGATAAACATTTCATTAATATCTGTGGACACAGTTGACGCAAAAAAAAAAATAAATAAAAATAAATAAAATAAACCATCCATTGAGCATTTTAATTTTTGACTCATAACAGAAAATGGAATTTTGCTTTAAAAACTTGAAAAGAGAGTTCTAACAGAAATAAAGAGACTTTTCATTTATTTGCATCTTAATAAAGCGAAGTTAGCTTGAAAAAAGAACAAAATATGATTCTCATATCGGATGTTAAAAGATAGCATTTTTCAAAATGTAAACATCTAAAGAAAAAAAAACGGTAATTAAAAGAGTTTATTTAAAGTTAATCACCCTTGTTAGCATCGAAAAATCAAAACCCATATAGTTTTCTCACAAAATAACAATTAAACATCGCACACGCACCCGTAAAAACGCAAATATTGACAAACTGGTAAAATGATGAGAATATTTTCTAATTAAGTCATTATAAAGGTTCAATGCCAGACGCTAAGTGGTGATAATTTTGAAGTTGGTGACCCTATCTGAAGCGATCATATTTTTTCCCTACCCATATCCCCCCTTTTCCCTATCCCTTTGCAGTTCTAAGTTCATTTCGCAGATATATATTATTATTGTTTGTTAAATCATGAGCGGGGAGAAAAGTGCTTATCAATGCCTTTTCAGAAAAGTTTACAACAACACCGCTGCTAATTAGCTGTAATAAAACAACCATTATATTTATTTGGCAGTAGCAATTATTTATCGCTTGCAGGAGCATAGCAAGAGTGCCGATTTTTTTTTTTTCAAAATTAGTCGATTTTGTGTAAGCTGATCCCTCTAATTTGATTTTAAAAAAGGTTCCAAAAATTATCAGTTTATACACAGAAATATGTGTTATTTTGCTTTCAGATTTGCTCTTTCAATAAACAATTTGTGAAAGATCCAATCTTGTTTATCAGAATTTTGTGAAGGGTCCGTTTTGTTTGATCGGGTTTTGTGAAAGGTCCGTTTTGGTTGATCAGATTTTTGTGAAGGGTCTGTTAACGGACCCAAATATCCTCTGGCCAGACCCCTGTATTGGTATTTATTTAGTCTTGGTGCTTTAGTTTCACGTGATCGACCAAAAAGTATGTGTCATTTTATGTAAAAAGCTGACTGTAATTGTACATAAATATTTCAGATATAGTCTATCAGATTTAATTCAGTTTAAAGTGAGCACAGATTATAGTTGATAATGCATATATTTTCATCTTTTGTGCTATTTGAAAAGACTCATAACTTGTATCATTGATAACTATGATAAACGTTAAAGAGATTTTTGCCAAAACTATGCGCTACTGGTATTTTGCAAACTTTGCATTACGCATATTTATTTACTCCTTAGCGCTTTAGAAAATGATGTCAGAGTAATACAAAAACATCAATTGGACATCTCTTTCATTTTTTAAGTAGCTCGTGCAACGCCGGGCACGCAGCTAGTTTTAAAATAAATTTTGCATTGCTGTCCCCCTACCCTCTCCTTGGAAAAATTCGAAATGATGTGCCTATCCTGTACGGGGGAAGATAAAAAATCCTTACTACTTTACTTATGTTCTAAAATCCCTTTCATTCATCAAATTTTATCTTAACATTTATTCATATAAAATCTTCCGAATTTTCAGCTTTCAATTCTGGCAGATATGTAATGCTCACTTCAACTTATATTCTGTTTGTCCATTAGAAATTTTTGCTTACCTGGTCTGGATACCATTAATTTTAAGCTCTGTTACTGCTTTTAGTTTACTTTTTTTAATTACCATAATGGAAATTGGGACTTTCTGGATTTATATCTTTTCATTACGTTATTGGTTAGTAATGTCTATAAAAATTTCCGGAAATTTTGAAGGTGTGGAAAAAATCCAGTTTTGCCCCCAACGATTATGTTTTGACATCTAATATGGCCACATAGCCCAAGAGAAATTGAACCCGATTTCCTAGTTTGTCTGGGTGAAAAACAACACTACTGGGTTCATGGAACATTGTTTACAGAACACTGGCAATAGATTCTGTTGTAGATTGATTTTATACTTTGTTCCTCTCTCTTTCTGTTGCAAGCTTACTCCTTAGTGCATTAAAAAAAAAAAAAAAAAACTTCTGTGGTTGACCTTCACTTTTTACTTTATCCCCTAGAGCATAATGAGCATCTTCTCATTCAAATGATCGTATAATTTATTAACTTTTGACTTGGATTATTAATATAGAGTATAAATACTGTTTTATATCATTAACAGATAGACAAGCAAAGAATAATGGAAAGTGAGGACTTCCTTAAGAAAACCCCAACCTCATCAGTCAGCTCACCGTGTTTCATTTACACTCCAAAACGAACCTCAACTCAGAAAAGTGCTGGGACTCCATTGAATGCAATTGAAGAAAATATTGATGAAAGTGAAGAGCAAAAGACACCTGCGTCTGCAAATCCATTTGATATCAAATCAGAAGCATTTTGTTTTCCAGTTTGTTCACCATCAATTTTTGCTACATTTTCCAGAAATAGCACAGATAAGGTAAAATGAAGATACAATTTGATTATGTATGTTAATAAAGTATAATAGAATAGTTTTTTTCGCATTTTCACTAAGTACTATTATAACTGAATCAGATTAACCTAGAACACTCCACAACGATTGAACAGGTTGAAACGTTTTAGAAAAATTAAGATTTAAAAATATTTTTCTTTGGTGAAGTGGCTGTATTAAGTTCCTCTCATAAGTTTCGAAACAGAAAACAAGAACTAGAAAGTACTGTGTTTGTTCACTGGTTGGTGTTTATTCACTGGGTTTCTTTTTTTCATTTCAACCTCCCGAAAAACCCAATGCAGATCTGTAAAAATTCTCCCAAATTTTTAAAAAGAAATTTCACATATCATTTAAAATGTTTTTGCTGCCATGGTGCCAAATTCTGCAGTTTTTAACCAGAGCTAGATAAAATGTTCCACAGCCTGTGAATTCGAAGAATTTCTTAAAACTAACAGCAAACAGTTTTACTCACAGCAAAAATGTACAGCTATATATGAAAGTAGACCTCCGCTATGACTAAAATATAATGATTAGGTAATAAATGCTAGTTTCATATACAGAAGTTATTGTCACGTAATCAACAAAATCAAGACACATTACAGAAAATTAACTAGGTAAATCAAGAACGTTGTAAAGAAATATAACTGTGTAAATTTTGTGTTTTCTTCGATATTATCTAGGTCTTTTAAATGATGTTATAAATTTTTGGAAATAAAATTGCACTTGAGTGTTCATTCACTGGTCAGTCTGCCCTTTATATTTAATATTTTGTGAAAAAAGTAATAAATAATACAGTACAGTCTTGAATGTCTGATTTAATCGGGACTCATGTCACCTTAGATCACTGAAAACTCGGATAATTCAGAAAATTCTTCCAGATTGAAAATTGACACCATTCGGACGACATAGAAGTGGGACATTTTATTTCCTTGTGCAGAGAAAAATAAGTATTTTCTTCACCCAAAATTTATTACTCAAATTTCAACATAAACTTATGCTTTAATTGTGTCTAAACCAATTATGATTTTAGTTTTTCACAACATCACTGCGGATTTATGTGCGCCGTTTTAAGCAACCAAAGCATGCACTTTCACTGTGCCCAATACCATTTCGATCAGTTTTCTGTATGTACGAGATGTATCTTGCATAACACAAAAATGGTTAGTTGTGAAAAATTTCCTTTTTGTAACTCATGTGGTTTTGAGTTGTGCACCAACTTTTTTATTGCAATCAGATACTCCAAAAGGGATGTTAACACATTCTTAGTGGAAAATCAATGCAATTTTGCATATCAAGTTACTGTCTCCAAGGCCTCTTTGAATACATATGTTGTAGTCATAATACATATCTTTTAGTCGAATATTTCGTGTCTCTCTGGGAGTTGTTGAAACAAATTTCTCAATTTTCAGTAAGCCTGTTGGAAGTTGATTAGTTTTACAGAAGCAAAATTTCTTTTTCAGATTTTAATGAAAGTATTTTTTTGAGCGACTAAAAAACTAAATTTAAAATATGAATGAAGCACCTCGGATTAGGCAGAACCTTGAACTTTTGAGACTCGGATTCTTGAGACTCTATTGTACTTTGATGTGCAGGGATCTTTATTTATCTAGGGACCTGGCCAGAGGAAATTTGGGCCCTTCACAAAAATACGTTCAATCAAAATGGACGCTTCACAAAATTCTAATCAACAAAAACTGATCTTTCACAAATTATTTATTGTAACAGCAAATCTGAAATCAAAATAATGGCTAACTTTGCAAAAGAAATGTCAGCATATTTCTGTGATGCTTACACATTTCGCAAGCACTAAATAACTAATGCAACCAAATGTAACGCTTGTTGTTTGTTTCCTTAAAAGAATTAATGAACTTAAAAGTTAGTTGTTTTTATCACTTGGTTTCTTTCTTTTATCACAGCTGGATCAAAATAGCCAGCAACGATGTTGTTGTTATAGATTTCTCTGAAAATGTTATGACCTGCAGCTTGATATTGCTGCCTCAGCAACTTGATTTATTCTCAACATACATTTCGAGTTCGCATACTTGGTCACACAGGACCCGTTTATGAACTCATGTCCAATATGACAAATAGCACAATGCAGGCACATAGTGTAGGACAGAATTAACAGCACAGAGAAAGAAAATACAACCAGAGCAATGGGCGGGAATCGAGCCTACCACCTCGGGATTACTGCAATGACAGGCCAACCAACTACTCTATCGAGGCCCCCAAAGCAACTTACTCCTTGCTCTCAATCTAAACAATAATAGCATATATCATCGAATTGAACTTAGTACTGCTAATGAATTTAACTGTATAGCTATAGGGTGGGGAAGAAATGTGATCACTTCTGATAGGGTTATCAGCTATAAAATTAACATCAACGCTAAATTACTAATGTCTAGTGTTAAACCTTTTACAGGTACTTAATTGAAAAATATACCATCTTGGCATCATTAGCTTGAGAGGAAATTATATTAGTTTTGAACTTTTAATGCAAAAAGGGGTGCTTCTATACCAGTTGTAAACCGGGATTCCTGTATTAATACCGGGAATCTGGTATTGTCCGTTATATGCTACATCTCCCCAACCTTCTTTTTTTTTCTTTTCTTACTCTGAATTTTTGGTGAATATGTCAGTGGTTATTCATAATATTCATCATGTAAACCTTTTAAAATGCAATTCTGAAATTGTTTTACTTGAATAAACTTTTTAATTTGCCTTTTTTTACTTTTAATGCCTTCATTTTGAAAAATGCGATCTCTTTGCATCAGGAATGAGAATCAAACCTTACTCATTTTTCAAGCTAACTAAGCTTTGTTAGGAGGCAAACAAATGAAAATTCTCTTCTTTTTTATTGAAATCATTAGTTTAAGCAGAATTGTGTGTTCTTTTACGAGTGTCAAGAAGTTAAACGCTGAATCAAAAGTTTAATTTTATTTTTGCTTCAGCTATGTCGATAGACATTATTAATATGTTTATAATTACCTTTAACATGCAATTTTAACAGAATTTTACTAAAATTCTTTTATGTGACGTTTTCATACTTATGATGCCTTCACTTAAAAAATTTCAATCTTTTTGCATCCGCTCTGGGGATTGAATTTTTTGTATTTTTGATGCTTATCATGCTTTATTCAGAGGTAAACAAATTAAAATGTATTTTTAATAAATTTACAAAATTTTAAAGTTTTGAACGAAATTCTGTGCTTTGAAATTTTCATGTGCCAAAAAGTTAAATAAAATTCAGGCAGCAGTTTAGTATTTTTGTTTCAATTTTGTAAGGTTTTACTCTCCATACAACATCTTCAAGAAATATTTCAAGAAAAATTTACCAAGACATGGAAGATTATAGACATACATCAGATGATGTCATATGATACATCAGGGAGGACTTCCTCTAGAGAGCGATGCTCCTCCCCCCACACTCCTCAATGCTATGAAATGCCCTTCGAGAATAATAATCTCTCCAGAAAAGAAAAAATACTATATAACTCCCAACAAATTATTTCAATTCAGCAGTTTGCACCATAACCCCCCCCCCCCCCCACAATTCATATTTTTGTTTATAAATTTTAAAATTTTGTTTTTACAAAATTATTATATGTTTCACAAAAACAAAATAAAAAGATCTTTCCTAAAAATTTTTGATTTTTCACATAATTTTTTTTCACAAAATTATTTGATTTTTCACAAAAAACGGACCTTGTGAAAAACCCTGGACAGACCCCTGTTATCTTTCAGCTTGATTATCAAAGATAGTGTGAAACACTGAAAAAGTATTTGAGAAAAAAAGCACCAGAATGTGATTGTTATAAATAAATTTAAAGCTGTTGTTTTGTGCTAGAAATTTCAAAAATTTCGTTTTTCCCTTGGTGAAATAAACTTTTTTAGGGAGAAAAGAATTAACAGTTCTGGTTGTTTAAAATATTTTGTGGGGAACAATAGCGAATATTTTTTTTTTAATCTCTTCTTATTCATATTGCTATTTCAATGTTATGTATAAGATTTATCTATTTATTATACATTTCGTTTCAATTACATTGTTTCTTCTTTTGTTCAAATTTATTAATTTTTATTAGTGTAAATGTATTAATTACCTAAATCTTTTAAAACCAGATTTTAATATTTTTTTCTGATATCTATTCACGATATTAAATTATATTTCTCAGTAAAGAATTAAGCAAAAGCCTTTTGTATCGACTACTAATTCTTACTCGGGCATTTTTCTCCACATTAGCAGCGTCCCTTCCGATGGTCAATCGAACACCTTTCTGTACTTTTTCCAGCTGATATAGATGAAACATCTATTCCTGATTCTTGGTAAATATATTTGCATTTTTGCATTGTTTTCATAACAAAACTTTAATACCTAGATAGGTTTTGCCGATCTTCTTATTCATCTAACTTTGCATCTTGTGAGATTTCCCTTCACACTTAAAACTGAGGCAAAATTGGTAGAGTCATGAAATTGACACATATACCTCTTGTCCCCCCCCCCTACATTTTTTACCATAGATTGGTAGAATAAATACTAGAATGAGTATTGGAGATTAATTAGTAATGCTTCTGTGGAAATCATTCTTGTCTTTAAAGGAATGAACTTTCGTCTACAAAAATGATTTTCATCTGTTTTTAAGAAAAATGGCTGGTAGTTTAATCAGCGTTGACCAGATCGCACCCAATTGGGTTGGGCGCAATGGGTTTTTTGAAAAAAAAACCATTATTTAGCCCACTTTTGGGTTTTTTAAAATTTTCTGAGAAGTTTAAAAAAAAAATTAATTCATTTAAATACTTCTACAGTTTAAACTTCTTTTTTATTTGTTCTTCACCACAGATAATGGACATAAAAAATGAATTTTGAACTTTAATAGTATTTCTTAACTCTTAATGGCATTAAAAAAATACTTCAAAGATTTTAAATAAAAATGGTTAACTTTTTTAACTGGTCAATAAATAACTCAAATTATCTTGACTAAGTCCTGTCACGTCTGATTTTCTCAATATTTGTACAGGGTGGCGACAGATCAGGGAGATCAGGGAAAAGTCAGGGAACTTTATGAATCAGGGAAAAGTCGGGGAAATATCAGGGAATTTTGAAAAAATAACAAAAAATCAGGGAAAATTGATTTTATGAAGAAAAAAAAATTTTTTTGCTTTACAAAATTAAGTACTCTAATTCCCTACTCATTTTCCACCAATTATCTGTTCAAAAAAAAAAAAAAAAAAAAAATAAGGTGCGATTATACACTGCCGCATATTTGTGCATCTTTTTTAATAAACGTCAAAGTATTGAATTTTACTTATTAACCACAGGATAAACTTCCTAAGATTGCTTCTGTGTCTGTTAGGTTGTTTATTTTACCTAGCTTGAAATTTCCTTATACGCTTTCAATGCTACGTAATATAAACAACCATACAGGCAAAGAGGAAGCCTTCATTAATACCTTAACTCCTTTGCCTTTATTCCATTGTCTCGAAGTAGTTAGTGTACTGTAATCACGATTTCAAGAAGAAATCTTTGGTTTTTGAATTAAGACCTTAAAAGCTTAAAAGTTATTACTTCTTCGCATTTTTAATTTAATTGCTAAAATTGAACTTTCAATTAAAAAAACTTTGTTTTTTGCTGTTATACTTTTTGTTGTCACCGCAGATTATAAAGGTTTTCTTTTCTTCAGACTTAAGTGCTTCTTTAATTTTATAACCAAGTTGTATTTTTTTTTATATATTTTGAAATTAATTAACTGATTTTTTTTCTTGCATTTCAAAGTTGTTTGTTACAAAAGCAATCTAAGATTTCTTTTCGTTACATACTGAAATAATTTGAAATAGAGTTAACTTGTGTACTTAAGTAAATATCTTTATTTTTTTTATTGTTAAAATGCTGTATTCATTCATTAAAACCTATGTTCTTTATTAGAGAAAAGCTCCCTATGAATGGATGTCAAATGGTTTCATCGGTTTTGCATAAATATGTCAATTAGTTACATAAGAACAACTACATTACTTCAATTCTTTCACTATTACTTGTTATTCTTGCAATAATTATTATACTGTTTGAAAACTTAGTTCAAAATAATTTCAATTACTTTTTAGTTCTATCATAAATATACATAATTTTAAGAGTAATTTTAATAATTTCTTAAAATTCTTATGCTAAGTGGTTTCTAGAAGTATTTTTTTTTTTTTTTTCTATGATCTTCCCATGTAGAAAAATTTAATATACTGTTTTGTAGGGTTTCTTTTCCCAAAAAAATTGACTTGATATATTTTTTAAAACCATTTTATTAAAAAAGAGCATCTTTTTAAAATATCTTTAGTTCAACAACTTTACACAGCTTAAAACGTTTAAAATACTGCATTTTTTACAAACATACAATGGATTTCAAGTAGAGCAAAGAAAGAAAACATTATCATTGGTAACGTAAATCAGGGAAATTTGGTAAACCTAATCAGGGAAAAGTCAGGGAACTTTTTTTCACAGTTCCTGTCGCCACCCTGTTGTAGATTGTACAGAGTAAACTACTCTAGCTAAAAGACTTTCATTTGAATTATTTTCTGCAAACCAACAGGTCACAAATCTCAAATAAACTTATATTTTTATATAACGTTATATTTTTTAGAAATTAACAGGTTTTTTACAAACGGTCAGACAGAAAACAGAATAGGATGTACAGTATTTTCATTATCTTACGAGAAAGTTTAATATTTCTTACTCTGTACATAGAAATAGAAAAACAGGCAGCATAAAATTCAAAGAAATGTCTTAATTAAGCTGGAATTCAGTAAAAAGGGATTTAAATTACTTGAGGTTCTACAGTAGTTTCGCATAACAAAATGAAATATAATAAAGTAAAATTTAAAAAAAAAAAAATGTAGTAACTAAAAACGAACAAATGAACAATAGATTTTATCACTCGAGAAGTAACTTTGCCATGTTACATGGAAACTAAAAATCTGGAACTTCACCATTCTTGGGTTTCGTCGTCTGTTATACTTTTCTTCAGAAAACGCTGAATTTTCCAGCTTTTTTTACCTCGAGATAATTTTTGTGCTTTGTCCATATAGTTACGCTACAATATGCTACAAGTACCCACATTTTCCCTAAAAAAGACAAAAAAAAAAAACAAACACATTTCTTTTTTAAAAAAAACCCCAGCTTAAGTTGGGGGTTTTATTTAAAAAAAACCTGGGTCCATGGACTTTTTTATAAAAAAAAAAAAAAACCCAGTTTTTGCCAACCCTGGTTTAATGAAAATTTCTTAATTTCTAATACAAATAAGTAAAAGCAATGCTTTTTTTTTTTCGAACATGCCAACATTGAGCTGGAAATTGCAGGACATGTGTTTGAGCTTTCAATCCTTTTTCATCCAGCAAATTTGTTGGTTATTTGAAGCCTTCCACATTTATCATTTAATTTCAACAATTATTGAAATTAAATGATATATGTGGCATCAAGTGCTACCTATGCCTTTATTACTTTGTTGATGGTTTAATTTTAGTTTTAAAAGCAATAATTTATGACTGGTTTAAGTAATGCCTTAAAACACATGTTGGTTAAGGAAATGATTTTCTTTTTAGCAAAAGTTGCAGATTTATGTCTTTAATGGGATATCACACGAGAGAAATTACGGAACATCGTAACCGCAATAGGAACTGTCAACTCTATGTGGAACTGGTTTTCTGGACGGGAAGTTGCCTACCGGGTTACTGCCGGTTGCGCGGACGGTTGCTCGATTTGTTCACAACGGGGGCTACTATTTTTTAGCTTACATCCATGTGCTTGCGCTTGTTCATCGCTTTTCGTCAATTCCGCATTTGGTTATCACGCTGCATCGCGTTAATTTGACACTTATGGATGAAATTAGTAATCAAATATTTAATGCAGCTCTTGCAGCTTTACTTGTATGTGGATTTGTGAAAAGATGGCTAGAGCATCAATTATTATTTTATGCAGTCACCAAAGCTCCTCCTGTTAAATTCATATTTGAGTTTTAACATTAATATATAGAACTTATGATGAAAATTTCAGAAAAACAGAAAACTTTTATTACTATTAATTAAATGTTTGATTTAAAGTGATACTCTTGTTACATTTAAAGAAGACATACAGAATATATGACTTCTCTAGGCTTATTTTTCCCCATAACTACTAAATTAAATCTTAATTTTAGATAGGAATTATTAGTCATTTATTGACAGTAAGAAGAAATTTTAATTCTAACAAATTATACCTAAACTCATAGCTAAAATCAAACATGAAAAATTAAAAAAAAAAAATCCAGCAAACTCTGATCAATAGCCCTTTCATAATTATTTTTTTAAACTTCGAGTTCATAAATATATTGGAGATGTGCTAACATTTTAACTTACACAAATATAACGCCACTAAATACATATTGCACACAGGAAAATCTGTGGCCGAGTTTATTAAAATAGTTCCAGACATTTAAAAATAAAGTGACACTTTAAAAAAATGTAATGAAACGATGATGCGCATTTATACAAGCTATACAAGCATTTATAATACAAATAAGCTTAATACTGAGCAAATTAACACTGCATTGAATATTAGTACGTCTCAATCAATATTTCAAATGTTAATAAAAATAACTTTATCATTTAATAATGCCAAACATAATTTTTTACATCTCAACAAAATATTACAATGTGCGTATCATTAAAAAAAAATTCTTTGTATTATCATATTTTTTGATTTTCAGAGGGATTATTTTTCTTGACTGGAATAGAGTACATGTGTTACTACACAGTCAAAATATTACTAAATAGGTGGAGCTAAAAGTAGAGTAAATATTTCACCATTTCACTTTGCCTCACATTCTCCTACATTTTAAGTATTTTCAAATGGTACATACTGTATGTACCCATCAGTTTGAATTAAAAAAGAAAAGTACAGCTTCAATGCTATGATTTTTAAAAAGGAATTTTCACGTAACTTTTTCAAGGAAAAAATTTACTGTAATTGTTCAAGTATCAGAATGGGGTGGTTTCCTCCAGTCAAAAGTAGTACTTTTATCACTGAAATTGATAGAATAAGCAAAAAAAAAGGACCAAAAATACTTTCATTTTCCCAACCGTTATTTTTTAATTAATTTTTTTAAATGTCCGATTTTTCAAACAAGGCGTGGTCTTGATGACGTCACAAATGCATGTGAGTAAAGATGCGAATTAAATATTTTGCTCTGTGAATGTCAACACGAATGGCATTTCATCATTCGTGACGTCACACGACAGAAATGTAAACAATGAAAGTGCCACGATTTAAGTAATTTTTTAAAAATATTAAACAAAAACAAATTATTTTAAAAATGGTCAGATCCTATGTTTTTAAACATGCTCTTTCAGAAAAAAATACGTTTAAAATTTTGGAAACGACCCCATTGTAACATTTGTGCAAAACAATTTTCAAACACCCAATGAAACGAAAAACACCAATATAAATTAAGAAATGCATAAAATTCGCACTGATGTGAACTAACATATAAGTAGCAATTTAAATTCAAAATCAGATGCAAAACCAAAGATTAAATGTCGCTCATCTGTTTTTTAAAGTGTAACTGAAAATTTTTGAAACATAAAATAAATAGAACAATAAAAAGGAATCCCCACATTTCTGTCGCCACGATTGCAAATGTATTTTACAGTGACGCTGCCTGACGTCACGAAATCTGAGCGTCCTGATTGGTTCCTTCGTAACTTGCCCAGAATTAAAGGCAATTTTTTTCTAGCGGAGGAAAAAGTTTGCCCCTATACGAGCAACTGCGAATTTCCATAGCACACGAGAATTTTGGAGCAATCGTTTGTGGAAGTGAGTAGAAAAACCAGTTCCGGATAGCGTTACGGTTGCTATTGCGGTTGCGATGTCCTGTAATTTCTCTCGTGTGATATCCCCTTTAGATGAAAATAAATTTATTTAAAAAAAAAAATATGTGGTTTTGTAATAAGATTTTTTTTCCTTAGGACTGATCCAGATCAAGAGTTAAAAGCTCAAAAAGCAATAGATACATTTTTTTCACAAAACAGTATTGTTCCTTCACCATGGTCGCCAGAATTGTCAAGTAAAGGTAATTATCATGGTCTGAAAAAACTTTTTAATTGCTCCACATTGGGTTTTCATCAAAATGTAGTGTTTAATTAGTGTTTCTTCCGGATTCGATGGCTTGTTCCTTCAGCCATGTTCAAAGGATAAAAAGCGTCCTCCAGATATTAAGTGTAAAAAACTAACTACCCATCCAGAACAAACGGGAAATCCCGCTGCAACATCCCCCATATGAAAAAGAATAAAACAATCGAAAGGATATTGTTTAAAAAAATGATAAAGGTAAAAACAGTTCTCTGAATAAGCGAAAATCTCTCGTCCCCCACCTCCACTCCCGATGTAAAATGAACACATTCTTCAACTAAAATGACTAAACACTCTAAAAACGAAAATCAGTTCTTTGCAGTTTGAAATCTTTCGCCAAATAAACAAAAAATACAATAAATTACATTAGCAGTAGCTTTAAAATGTAAACAAATGATCACGCAACTATATTGTTTGTAGCCAAAGTCGCCAAGCCACCACGTTACTGTAATCCAGCCAATAAGTGAGCGAAGGGAACTCCGACCAATTAGCAGTCCGATCTTTTGAACAAAAACTTTTAAAACTTCATACATTGCCTAATTTGTTCTCTCCATTAAAGATAAAGATCTTCCACCGCACTGATGTTTTGTGTACAGAACTGCCCTATTGTAATTTATCTGGACAAAAATAAAATTTGGTTCGTCTTTAAATTCCATCATCTTTTCCTTTAATAATGTACTAATTAGTTTGATAATCCTTAAAGTATTCTTGACATTGGTGCCAATACTAAGATGGATTTGAGCCAAGAAACAAATGTTGTTAGGTATGGTACTTTCTGATCATTTGGTTAGGAAAACCTAAAGCACCTATCCGGTCACATGGTTCAACTACGACGACAAAACACACGTTTTGCGTGAACCTTCCAGTACTTTACTTTAAAATATATCTCGAGACCTAAAATCGTTGTTTTTAAGAGAGAAATGAAAGCTTCACTCTCTCTCTCTGTTTTATCTATTCTCAATTGACATATCACAGTAGAAAATTTCATTACAAAAAGCAGGGCTGGCTTTCTTATTGTCCTTTGGCAACGGGTTAAATATTTTATTTCAGTTCTCGCTCAACAATGCGTTAAAATAAATAATCATTTGGGAGACATAACCGTCCAATGTTTAAATTAATTCATTGACAAAAACGTTTCTGATTCTTTCCATCGCGCTTCGAAACCATGCTTGCCACAATTTAATTACACACAGAAAATTTGATCAAAATCGGTCTAGCCGTTTAAAAGCCTTATGGTGACAAACGTCCGCTCAGAAGATTTTTATATATTAAGATAGCCAAAGTCGCCAAGCCATCACGTTACTGTAATCCAGCCGATCAGTGAGCGAAGCCAACTCCGACCAATTAGCAGACGGATCTTTTGAACGAAAACTTTTAAAACTTCATATATTGTCTAATTTGTTCTTTCCACCAAAGATAAAGATCTTCTTGGGATATTTCGATAGTTGGGCATCTGACAATCTTTTTTCATTGGCATCAATTTTTGGTTCCAGTGCCTGCGCGAGAGGTATTTTTCGTTGCAAAGCTAAACAAAGAGTACGGAAACATCTATTTACATAGGGCTACTATAAATCAGCAGTGTTGCCAAAATAAGGTATTTAACGCCAAAAATGAGACGACCGTGCCAGATTCCCAATTATCGAAATATCCCCGATCTTCCACTGCACTGATCTTTTGTGTACAGAACTACCCTGTTGTAATTTATCTGGGCAAAAATAAATTTTGTTTCGTCTTTAAATTCCATCATCTTTTCCTTGAATAATGTACTGATTAGTTTGATAATCCTTAAAGTATTCTTGATATCGGTGTCAAAACTCAGAAGCAGAGCTGGCTTTCTTACTGTCCTTTGGCAACGGGTTAAATATTTATTTCAAATCTCGCTCAACAATAGGTTAAAATAAATATTAATCATTTGGGAGATATAACCATCCAAAGTTTAAATTAATTAATTAGCAAAAACATTTATAACATATATTAAGATATCTGGTATACAAATAGGTTTTAAAGAGATAGTGTCACAAGTATTTAATTAAAACGGACAATGTTGTAACTAACTTCATTTTATAACCTCATCGTTAGGCTTTCATTTTCAGTTTGGGACATTTTTTTGAAGTGGAAGCAATATAGTTTTTGTGTGCTCTGAATATGTCAACTTTTGTGCCAACAAAACACAATTCGCGGGCTTTGCTTGCATTTGAAGAAAGGTGCTGCTGAAGTCCATCAAATACTGCAAGAAGCTTACAGAAGCATGCTTCATCGGTTTTCACATGTGAGTTTTGGCATAGACTTTTAGAATTGGTGATTTTAATACCATTGACAAAAAGCGCGTTGGACGACCACAAAAGTTTGAGGATGCCGAATTGGAGCCTATATTGAACAAAGACTAGTGCAAAATGACTTAACCGAACTGAATGTGTTTGATCCGAGCACTGCTGGAAAAATTTCCACTGTATAAGGAGAGGCACAACAAGGTAATTTTGTGATAACGCTCAGCCGCATGTTGTGTAGCCGGTCAAAACATACCTTGATACGCTGAAAGGGGAAGTCCTATACCACCTGCCATATAGTCTAGTCATTGCCCCCTTCTACTACTATTTGTTTTTGTCGATGATGCATGCTCTTGAGGATCAGCACTTCTTGTCTTTTGAAGAAGTCCAAAATTGGATCAATTAATGGATCATATTAAAAGACGCATCATTTTTACTTTCTTCTATATCTAATATATAGAAGAAAGTATTGGATTCGTGCAAATTTTCGAATTTCGAATTTTGACGGATTCGAACGTTTTGAGGTGTGCTGAGTTCATTTCGACTATTTTTGGAAAATGTCTGTCTGTGTGTGTGTGTGTGTGTATGTATGTATGTGTGTGTGTGTGTATGTATGTGTGTCACGTCTGTGTGTGACCAGTTTTTTGTGGCCGCTCTACAGCAAAAACTACCGCATGAAATCGAACGAAATTTGGTACACATATGTGCCCCTATGTGAACTTGTGCCCATTAGTTTTTGGCGCGAATTCCTCCAAGGGGGGTGGAGCAATGGGACGTTTTTTGAGTTACGCGTGCTTGCTATTCCTCAGGAAGTAACTGGCGGAATCAAACAAAATTTGGTCCATATGTTGCCAATAACAGGAGCAGGTGCTGATTCAATTTTGGTGTCAATAACTCAAAGGGGGGTTGAGCTATAGAACGTTTTTTGTCGTCAATTGTGACTGCTGTATCTCAAGAAATAACGAACGGAATCAAACAAAAATTTTTTGACAAGTAGCCCTTAGTGGGTATAAAAGCTGATTTTATTTTGGTGTCAACAGCTAAAAAGGGGGGTAGCGCAATCGCCCGTTCTTTTTTTCCATTGTGAGTGCCCTATCTCAAGAAGTAATGCTACGTTCTGGTTGAAATTTGGAATATATGTGAATCCATACGTAAACAGGCTTTGGTTCAATTTTGACTCCAATCGCTCAAAGAGGTTTTGATTTTTTTTTTTTTTTGCGAATAAAAATAGTTTTATTAATGCAACAATAAGAAAGATAAATCGTAATAGATTGTCGTCTGCGTATTTCTCGTGATTTTAATTGTATGGAAATGATCGGAAATATTATCTCAATGATTTAAAATTTTTAACTGTTGCCATCTTATGTTTGTTAATAAATAAAATATTTGTAATTAATTCAAGTAAGGCTTTTAAAGTAACTTTCAATTTTCGCTCTTTGTTTTGTTTTTACAATAATTCAGACATTGGGATGGTCGTCAAGTTTTTGCATGTGTAATTTTGTTTCTGTTAGGAATATTGCTTCCTCGTCAAGCATGGGGAGGGATCAGAAAAAGGAAAAATATAGAAGAAAGTTTCGTGATGGCCACAACATACTAGTTTTGAGATGGCCTCCGAAAAGTGCCAGAAAGATGGGAAAAGGTAGTGGCCAACAACGGACAATGCTTCAAAAATGAACATGAAACCATCTTTTCACAATAAAGCGTCAAACTTGAAAAAAAAAATCCTTAAAAACTTATTTGTACACTAGATATATCTTGCTGTCAGGACTTTTTCAGAGTTAGCTTTAAAAAAATAAAAAAAAAACTCGCCTTTGCTTTGAATAAGTTGTCACTTATTATTATTTTTTTTTTTATTTTTTTTTTTTGTATTTATATCCATCAACAAAAAAAAGTCAACTTTTTACAACTACATAGTTTTCAGCTACACAAGATTTAATTTTTTATTCAAGATGTAATTTATTTAATCATATGAATGCTATTTTTTTGTAACTTCTTAAATTTTTTGGGCCACT
The DNA here is from genome assembly GCF_026930045.1 of Uloborus diversus. NCBI lineage: Eukaryota > Metazoa > Arthropoda > Arachnida > Araneae > Uloboridae > Uloborus > Uloborus diversus. The sequence continues at coordinate 139,796,219 of NC_072732.1, forward strand.
TTTTCAAAAGTTTTAGATTGCTTTTACTACTTTTTTATTCATTTTTTCCTGTGGCAACCCAGAAACACATGTGTGATTTTTGTCAGCAAAAAATTTTGTCACTTTCAAAATTATTGCTTTTTAACTGAATGTATGACCTGCCACATGCAAGACAAAATGGCTACTTTTTCGTTGAATGTCCTATACATAATATTTTTCAACATTTCAAATTGTTTCTCAAACAAATGAAATATGTTTCCTTTACATTGTGATTTTTGAAAGCTAAGGTTCCAATTTGTTTTGTTATTGTTATATTAATAGAGCAAAAATAATTAACTTAAGTCATACAGCTAATTACAAGAGGTTGATTTTGTCTGTCCCGCGCATGAGGCATACAAATAAATTTTAAATGACAAAATTATTTAATGAAAAGATAACTGTGTCCGGAGTATCTTTGCATAAAACATTAAGATGTATGCCAAAATGTTGGTAAAATTATGCAGTCTGATTGTCCTGCTCGTCACAGTCGAATGGCCCATTAGTTCGCGTAAAGGCTGAATGGTAACCTGTTAGCTTAAATGTTGTGTGTAGCAAAATTTGACTTGATTATCAAGGTTTCTAAATGTGTATAATCTGTAAGAACATCTTTTTCAGGCGGAAGGAAGATAAAAATGAGAAGAACGATTCGTCATAGTTCACCTGCTAATAGTTTTACTAATAATGATGGTATGTCTCATTTCTTTTGAATTAATTGCAAGTATTTTAGTTGTTATGAAATCTTATAAATATTACAAAAAATTTTACCTTTTCATAATGAAGCAGGGCATTTGAAATACATAGTGATCTGTGCCCCATCTCTTGCAGCCTTTTAAGAAGATTAAGATATATCAAATGTTCTTTGAAATCAGCAAAATATAATTTTGACCTTGCAGTTCCTTTAATGAAGTTAAAATTATTTAAAAGTTGTATCCAAATAAAGAAAAAAATGAGGAGGAAATTCAGCAGATTTATCAAACATAAATTCAAACACAATGTTTCAATTCTTCAAGCAATATAATCAAACAAAGGAAGGCGTTAAATTTCTTGCTTTGCTAGTAGAGATTTTTCTTTTCCTTTTTATTTGCTCGAAATAAATTTCAGTGCCTAAAATATAACAAAAATAGTAAGTATATGCATAGCCTGAGAAATGAGTTATGCTGTAAAGATGATTTATATATATTGCTTTATCTTTCTAAAGAATGCAAAACAATTGTCTTTTTAAGCTGGTAATATTATATGTCACTTACTTTCCTAGTAATTTGATGTGGTACATAATGCTATCAATATGCAGTTCTTAAAAGCATGTTTGTTATTAGAATGATAAAAAGTTTTTTCTTTGAGCAATCACAATTGCTTATTGTTCTCACTTGACAATAGATTTTTTTTTTTTTTTTGACCATTGATTTTATTTTTCTATGCTTATACTACAAACTTCTCTGGTCTCCACGAGCATGTCTCTCCTCCTCAATAGTGGCATCCATATCCACAGGCCACTACGAGCATATTCCTTTCTCTGGGCGGTGATGTCCATGGGCCTCAAAATCGAATTATTTATAAACGACCTTCTCGACTTTACGCGATCCATTTTCCGTGAAAACAGTATCTAGCACTCAACATACAGCATCCAGCCCCTGGCATTCATTTGAATTTTGACATCTTGAATTCAAATTATGGTTATGATAAAGGCCATTAGTAGAAATAATAAACCCAACAAGTATGGTCCTAACCTAATTTTTGTTTGCGAAAAACATAATTTGAACTTAAGATCTCAAAATTTAAACTAACTTTTTTAATATTAAGCTTATATGTGTCTTATATACTATCATTATAAAGCAGCGGTTCCCAAACTTTTCAGTTGTGCGGCCCACCATTTTTTTAGAAAACGCCATTGAGGCCCGCTAACTACTATATATTACTTACACAGCCAAAATTTACTTACTGGCCGGGTGGGGGGGGGGGGGGTTATATCAGCTCATATAACTGTCTTCAAGTGTAAAAGTCAAAGTTAAAGCTACATGAGATTTTTGACGCTGTTTTTCCTCTACGAGGCAGTTTGATATCTGGATTGAAACTAGATAGTTTTAGTCTCAAATAACTCGCAACATTCAATTGACGGTACAGCTAATAACTAAATTTTAGCAAACAGCGGAAATTAGGACCCTTGATCTAATATTGATGGTTGAGATTCTCGACCAGTGTCCATGCTGTTCACGGCCCACTTGTGGGCCGCGGCCCTTGGGATGGGAACCGCTGTTATAAAGGCATCTACCTGGAAGTAAACAGAATCACAGATTTTAGGTTTGAACAGCATGTTATTCTAAGGGCAAGTTGTTTGTGTGTGGCCAAGCACATCTATTCAATGGAACACTCAAAATTCGTATGTCTCCTGAAAATCCTGAAAAACTCCTGAAATTTAATTTTTTCTTCTAAGGGCCCTTAAAACTTCCTAAATTTTTGTTTTAACCACCTGATTTTTCTCCTCTCCTCCTGAAAATAATTTTCGACAACTTTCGCTAATTTTAATTCCATGTCGTCTCCATTTAGGCAGCCATATTGAATCGTTGGCAACCAATAAAAATTTTCGTATTATATAGGACTTCTCTCCTTTGACCGATGCATCGGCGCCGATGGTTCAACAGTTTAGCCATCGGCTAGGACTCGACCGATGCATCAGCCTGGCCGATGCATCGGTGCCGATGGTTCAACAATTTAGCCATCGGCATCGGCGGCCGATGCTAACTTGCAGGAAACATCGGCCCATCGGCCTTAAAAAACATCGAAAAGCCGATGGAATTGGCCGATGTTTTAGAAAAAAAAGGACCTTTGTTGTTTTACTTTTTAATACAAAGTAAAGGGAGTTATTGTTTTTATATAAATTGTTTACTTAAATTTCAGTATGAATTTCTATTTTAGTCACAACTGGAAGAGTTTTTAATATCGCATTCAGGTACCAAACAAGTTAATTATTGTGTTGTTTCTTGCAGCTGGATGTACGTATGTACCTCTCATAAGTCATAACTCAAAAATGGTAAGCTTTAGAAGGACAAATTTTAGCATGTGGGGTGTGCGTACGTTCCAGTTGTGCACTTCCCTTTTTGTTTTTGATCGGGTGTTCTGAAAAGCCCGTTTACTCATTTTTTGTGGCTATTAATTACTGATTTCAATGCAAAACTAATATAGCGTCTGACTGACGATCATTTGGTGATATATTGCCGAATTGGAGACCATGGAAACAAATATGAGATGGCGAAACCGGTTTTTGTGTCATTTTATTAGATTCTCGTTGAACCGACGATCATTTTTAATTTTTCGATATTTGTAATATGAATCACAGTAATGCAGTCTTCTCAGTATCGCTTCGGCGGAGTTACAAGTTTGAGGCCCGTTGAAATACATTTTGGGGCCCTATTTCTCTATCACAGAAGTTGTAAATCATTTATCAGAAGCATTTTTGTAACTCCTACGGTGCCCCTATGGTTATGGGGCCTCCCGCGCAATTGCAACATTTGCTATATTTTAAATCCGCCACTGCACGTCAAAACAAACTCAGGTGCAAGTTTTGAAAGGGTTTTTCTGCTGAATGTTTATGATTATTTTGAGCTCTATTTTTTACGTCTATTTTTTGAATTTCCGAGAACACTTGCGAGGCCTCTCCTCCCACTCCCTAAATTTCTGAAATGAAACTCTAGTTACTCTTCTGAGTTGTTTAAAATTAACACCATTCATAAAATTAGAGAGATTTTTTTAAAAAACTTTATCTATTGTTTAGAAAGAATTTAGAGCATTCATGTAAGAAATTGATTAAAGACGCTTTGAATGGTGACATAATTCGGAAATCAAAGGAACTTTTGAATTTTTTCTTCTGAAGTTCTGAAATAGATTCAGAAACTCTTCCGAGGCGTTGGTGGTAACTGCTGATTATTTTTAACTAAAACTAATTTAATATTTGCTTTGCTTTTTGTATCATAGTTTATGACAACAGGAGCTGAAAGTGTTGCTATTTTCAAATGATAAAAGGATGCTTTCGAAGGAATATTTTCGTTTTTGACAAAACAAATCTTTAACAAAAATGGTTTTATTGCACCAAAATATGAGTTTTATTATTATTATTATTATTATTGCGATCGTTATATTGCATTTTACTCTTTCACACTTAAAAATTTTATTTCTGTATTGTTAAAAGGTGTTTCTTTGTTTCAATTTCATTTTCATATTTTCGTAATTAATATCTTTGTTTCCACCAGTTTATTTTTAATACAGATGATTGTCCGCTTGTTTCTTTCGTTTTGTTTCAGAAACTCGGTATCGGTATTTCATTAAATCTCTTGAATACTTCAAAAGTACTGTTAGTTTATTTTTGGGAAAGTTTTAAATCAAAAATACTGTTAGTTTATTTTACATTAGAAATAAAATTTACGCTAAATTTGTTTCCTCTTGATGTGTGTATAGTCCTACCTCTTCCTATTTTTTCCTACTTTTTTTAAGTGATTTTTTTCCTACTTTTTCAATTTTTGATTCCTTTTTTCCTACTCTCCCTCCCCCCCCCCCCAAAAAAAAAAAATGTTTTCGGGATCTGTAATACGTACGTATGAGTTTTCAACTTACTATTTCATAACGTTTTTGGGTGACGCAAATTTACGCACATGAAGACATCGCAAGAGAATTTTTGATAATTAACTGAGGAGGCGTTCAAAATGGATATTTCGGTCATCTATATGTTCTTATGTACAGATGTGCCGAAAAAACTTGTGAAGTATAAATTGGGTGATCGTAAAATAAAAATTAAGGTCGAAATCTGATTTTTTTTTTGTGATTACAGTTCCTTATTCGTAGAAAGGAAGTAAAGTGCAATGAATTAATGATCCTTTAAATCCCTGATAATCTTATCAATTTATTTCTGTTTGATTTTTTTTTTTTGCAATCGGCATCGGCAATCGGCCATTTGGAGGGAAAAAATCGGTCATCGGCCCTCTTTGAACAATCGGCCCATCGGCCAAAAAAGGCCATCGGTCGAGCCCTGCCATCGGCATCGGCGGCCGATGCTAAATTGCAGGAAACATCGGTCCATTGGCCTTAAAAACATCGAAAAGCAGATGGAATTGGCCGATGGTTTCGAAAAAAAAAGATCTTTGCCGTTTTACTTTTTAATGTAAAGTAAAGGGAGTTATTGTTTTCACATAAAATTGTTTACTTAAACTTCAGTATGAATTTCTATCTTAGTCACCCCTGAAAAAGTTTTTTATACTGCATTCAGGTACCAAACAAGATAATTATTGCGTTGTTTCTTGCGGCTGGATGTATGTATGTATCTCTCATAGGTCATAACTCAAAAATGGTAAACTGTAGAAGGTTAAAATTTCGCATCTGGGGTGCACGTACGTTCCAGTTGTGCACTTCCCTTTTTGTTTTCGATCGGGTGTTCTAAAAAGTCTATTTACTCTTTCTTTTTGTAGCTATTAATATTAGAAAAAATAATTCCTTTCCTGAACTTTCCCAACGTTCTAAACCCATGTAGCAGTTGTTTTTGAAAGAAAAACTAATGTTTAAAAACTCGTCGTTTATTTGAACACTCAATCATAACTATTTACAGGAAAATAAAATAAAAACAGAATCAATTAAAAACAAAAACGATCTCCATCTATCAAATTGATAGTCACCCTCACTCACTCATTCATTCCAAACAACCACCTTATTCCATCTCAATGCACGTGTCTTATGCACGTTGACTCGGCACGTGCCGATTGGCGATGGCGTCATTCGCGTCGGCCCGCACCCATCCGACGTGCAAGAACGAATTTGCATGGGAATCAATAATGTTTTCAATAGCCAACAATTAATTACTTATTTCAATACAAAACTAATATAGCGTCTCAGACTGACGATCATATGGTGATACAAAACAAAATTGGACTATAACAAAAAAAAATCGACGCACCAAGAAGGAGTGATCCGATTGAGACTTAGAAAAATTGAAAAATAGTAACAAGTTGAATAAAGTATTGACCCGCCTCTAGCCTGGATACAACAACAGCCAGATGCAATCGCCAACCCATCATATCCCAGACATGCTCGATAGGAGAGATATCTGGCGATCTAGAAGGCCACGGAAGAGTTTGACAAGCTTGTAGACAGTTCATAGCAACACGTGCCTCTAATAACGACCAAAGGGGTCTAGTTACCAAAGGAAATGGCACCCCAGACTATAATGCCTTGTTGAGGGCCAGTGTGGTGTGCGAAAGTGAAACCAGGATCCTTCCTCTGCCTTGGGTGCCTCCAAACGTCTTCAATGATTGTCATGACACAGTTGGAAGCGGGATTCGTCGCTAAAGACTATAAATCCCCAGTCGGCACCATACCATCCTAATCGAGCCATGCACCACTGTAATCTGGCTCATCAGTGTGTAGGCGTCAGTAGCAGGTGGCGTAACAGTCGGCGCGAGAGTAGATTTCGTTGTCCCAACCGTCTGTAAATGGTCATGATGGACACTGGTGCTTAGGTTGAATGTCTGATGGTTCGTAGAGATGAAGAAAGCACTGTGACAGCTGATCGGACAATCACACTGTCATCACAATCTGTTGTGACACTAGGTCGACCGCTAACATCCTGACGCTGAATTCTGCCATTTTCAACCCATCCTTGCCAGCACCTTCGAATCACCGCTTCGCTTCGACTCAAATAACGAGCGATTCTCCGATTTGACCAGCCGACCTCTTTCAATCTAAAGATACGACCTCTTTAAAACTGACAGCTGCTCGTAATGAGCACGAACCATGCGGCGAGGCAGTTTTAAGTTGTAATCTGAATCGTAATCAAACCAAAAGTTATAACAACTGTTGAAGAACTGCTCTTTATATACATCTGCTGGATGCACAGTTTCGACTCGCTGAAGATCAAACTATTCATTCATTGAACACCAAATTTTAATCACTTGCACATCTGGTCAAACCAATCACACATACAAAATTTCAAAGCAATCGGATGATTGCTTCTTGATGCCTCGATTTTTTTTTTTTTTTGTTATAGAGTATATTGCCGAATTGGAGACCATGGAAACAAATATGAGATGGCGAAACCGGTTTTTGTGTCATTTTGTTAGATTTCCGTTGAACCGACGGTAATTTTTAGAACACTTGCGTGCTCCCCCTCCCTGTATTTCTGAAATTAAACTCTAGTTGCACTTCCGAGTTGTTTAAAACTAACACCATTCATAAAATTAGAGATTTTTTTTTTCAACTTAATCTGTTGTTTAGGAAGAATTTAGAGCATTAATGTACGAAATTGATTAAAGAAGTTTTGAATAGTGACATAATTCGGAAATCAAAGGGAGTTTTGAATTTTTTCTTCGGAAGTGCTGAAGCCGACTCAGAAACTCTTCCGAGGCGTTGGTGGTAGCGGTTCTGTACTAAACAAATGAGGCCGAAGTTGGGAACGAAGTTTAATGTTATGAGTTACTCCAAAATCAGCAGTGTCCCCCCCCCCCCCTCCGCCCCGTCCTCGTCGTTTCAAGCATTTCTTAAATATTTAACGATTATTTATTTTGCTCAAGAAATGTCATTTTCCGTACTTCTCATTCTTGTTTCATCTTTATTTCGTAATACGCCATCTTTTTTGCATCATTTATAGCGATCAATTTTTTTCTATTGTAAGTAACTATTTTCATGTATTTTTATAAAATCAATGAACGAGTTATTTTCGTTTTCATCATATTTTTACTTTCTTCTATATCTAATATATAGAAGAAAGTATTGGATTCGTGCAAATTTTCGAATTTCGAATTTTGACGGATTCGAACGTTTTGAGGTGTGCTGAGTCCATTTCGATCATTTTTGGAAAATGTCTGTCTGTTTGTATGTGTGTGTGTATGTGTGTCACGTCTGTGTGTGACCAGTTTTTTGTGGCCACTCTACAACAAAAACTACCGCATGAAATCGAACGAAATTTGGTACACATATGTGCCCCTATGTGAACGTGTGCCCATTAGTTTTTGGCGCGAATTCCTCCAAGGGGGGTGGAGCAATGGGACGTTTTTCGAGTTACGCGTGCTTGCTATTCCTCAGGAAGTAACTGGCGGAATCAAACAAAATTTGATCCATATGTCATAGCTGCCAAGTGCTCCGTTTTTCCCGGAGTTTCTCCGATTTTTATTGCGTACTCCAAAAATCCGATTTATTCCAAAAAACTCCGTTTTTTGACTTTGCTTGTACACTTTTCGATTTCTGAGGAAAAAGAAGAAATTTCCCTATCCTGGAAGGTAGGAATTGTGCACAAACTCAACAAAAGAGGAGGCAATTTAATGCCCTGGAAGCATTAGTGTCAAGATAAACACTGAGTGGGAGCGCTAATCGATCGGAGAACATCGTTTTTTCATTGAGCATTTCAGTTACGTGCAAAACGTAGCCGCCATGTTTGGTCATTCAGAAGATGGAAGTAGACGATGCTTAAGTGCTTTCGTTTTCAAAGACGAAGCAGAATTGGGGGTTTCTTTTAACTGCAAACTAATGAAAATCAGCAAAATGTGCTGCAAAATGTTTTTTTTTTTTTTTTTGGTTATTTTAAGTAATTTTATTGAGAAATGAAAACAAGTATACTATTTAAAATTTCATCTTATCCCTATTGCTTTGGACACAAATGTGCTAAAGATTCTCAATTAAATTGTAGTTTCATAGGGATTTTTTATTTTCAAATTATTTTCATGCAACAAATTCAAAATTTTATATCTGAATTTTTGACTTAGTCGCCATATTTGGTCATTTGCGAGATTTAAGTACACAAAACTCTTAAAGTAGCCAAGTTTTCAAAATCGGAATTAGATGTTTATTGCGATGCAAACTATTGAAAATAATGCAAAATGGGCTTTTTTTCGGAAAATTCTTAATTTTTTTCTTGAAAAATGAAAAAAAAATTTCTTCAGAATATTATGTTATCCTGATTGGTGTGGATGCTAATGTGCTAAAAACTCTATTTCATCTGAATTTTAGTTTTTTTAAGGATTATTAATTATTTATAATTACTTTTAATGCAACAAATTCAAAAATCTATCATCTTAAATTTTTTGCATTGTTGCCATGTTTGGTCATTTGCAACATGGAAGTAGACAAGACTATTAATAGCCTAAGTTTCCGAAAACAGAATTGGTTGTTTGTCTCAATGGGAACTATTAAAAATAACAAATGGCAAAAAGTTATGGTTTTTTTTTAAATTATTTTTTTGAAGGAGAAATTTTATCTGTATTTGATCCTTATTGCCTCGGAGGCTTTGTTACAAGCTGAAACCATTTCATCTAAAATGAAGGTTCCTGCTGACTTCTCATTTATTTATTTTTTTTTTTTAAATAAATCAGAAATTTATTTTAACTTGAATTTTCCATGTACAAAAAAAGTATTGAATGACTCTATTTTAAAATGTGTGAAGTCCTATTCATCTATTTTTTTCATGAAAGTTGTAAAAACTGCCCCATCTCCCCTCCAGTTTGTGTTTCAAAACTTGGTGACAGTTGTGGCCACTAAGTTTTTAGAGTCTAGTGGCCACTGGCCACTTAGATTTCCAAGTCTTGACCTTTACTATGAAGTTGCTTTACTTCCAAGTATAAGAAGTAATCGTGTTTTTTTTTTTTTTTTTAATCTTCAATATGTTCTTATGCAATGCATTTTCAATACATGTAGGATATGTATAAAGGAATATTTTTAAAAAGGGTTGCAGTTTTATTAAATCAAACAGTAATCATGTTTTTTTTTTAATTTTCAATATGTACCTAGGTAATGATGCTTTTTTAATGTAAAATATTTTTATCTTATACTTGGTTGTAGTTTTGTTGAAAATCTAACATGAAAATTCAGAAACGCATTGTAAGGGTGCTTAGAACTTATAGAAGCTTACGGTACAGAAGGAAGGTTTAGCACAGGCCACGATTTGGTGCTCCTATTTTAACCCTCATTGCTCCTATTTTTTCCCTTAAGTGCTCCTATTTTTTTTATCTTGAGGTTGGCAGCTATGATATGTTGGTATTAACAGGAACAGGTGCTGATTCAATTTTGGTGTCAATAACTCAAACGGGGGTTGAGCTATAGAACGTTTTTTGTCGTCAATTGTGACTGCTGTATCTCAAGAAATAATGAACGGAATGAAAGAAAAATTTATCGGCAAGTAGCCCTTAGTGGGTATAAGAACTGATTTTATTTTTGTGTCAACAGCTAAAAAGGGGGTAGCGCAATCACCCGTTTTTTTTTCCATTTTGAGTGCCCTATCTCAAGAAGTAATGCTACGTTCTGGTTGAAATTTGGAATATATGTGAATCCATATGTAAACAGGCTTTGGTTCTATTTTGACGCCGATCGCTCCAAGAGGTGTTGATTTTTTTTTTTTTTTCGAATAAAAATATTTTTATTAATGCAACAATAAGAAAGATAAATCGTAATAGATTGTCGTCTGCGTATTTCTCGTGATTTTAATTGTATGGAAATGATAGGAAATATTATCGCAATGATTTAAAATTTTTAACTGTTGCCATCTTATGTTTGTTAACAAATAAAATATTTGTAATTCATTCAAGCAAGGCTTTTAAAATAACTTTCAATTTTCGCTCTTTGCTTTGCTTTCGCAATAATTCAGACATTGGGATAGTCGTCAAGTTTTTGCATGTGTCATTTTGTTTTTGTTGGGAATATTGCTTCCTCGTCAAGCATGGGGAGGGATCAGAAAAAAAAAAGAAAAATATAGAAGAAAGTTTCGTGATGGCCACAACATACTAGTTAATAATATGTTATAGAAAAATTTCAAGGCTTTTCTATTAAGCATTTTTTTTTAATTTCAGCAATTTATTATTAAATTGAAAAATTTAATTTGAACTTGTTTGTAGTGCTTCATAAAAGATTTTACACAATCAAATTGTTCAATATTATGTGTGCAAACATCAGATCAAATAGTATATGTATTCAGTTATTATTAACTTGAAGTAAATATCGAGTTTGTTTAGTGTAGCTGCATTTTAAGAACCTCACTCTTTTCATGGCTATTTCTTTTTCAGAGAAATTTATGTCACTGTTATAGCTTTTATGAAAAATGCAAATTTTTCTATTCATAAATTTTAAATACTTATAAAAATATTCCTACTATGATTTAATATTGTAATTTATCTGTTACCTTTTTTGTTTAATTTCATGACTAAAAAATGTCTACGTGCAATCCTTCCACTTTAATTGCGTAATTTGTTGATGGTTTCATATTTTTATTCTTATTATTATTATTATTATTATTATTTTGAATTATTAAACAACATGATTTAAAGTTTTTTTAATTCTGTATACTGTACATAATCCATACGTTATTACAATATTGCTGAAATCTTAGTTATATTTACAATTAAAAAAAAAACAAATCAGTTGGTTATTAAACAGTGTCTTTGTTTTTCTTCCTTTTTTGGCTGTTATTATTTCTCTATCATCATACAATAGTCAAAAAAAGAAGCACAACTATATCCTATATAGATTGTACGTAGTATGATCCAAAATTTCGGGGACAAGCTGTATAAAACTTTACCCAGAATAGTTCACATTACCGAAGCACATCCACCTTCAAAGAGTCACCTTGAGAGACTTCTGCCAGTGTTCATAAAACTTTTGGAAACACTCCTGGAAGCCTTTTTCGCAACCTACTATGATGCAGCTTTATCTTCTTACGGAAGAAAGCGGCGTCCATGCAAATGTTTTTTTGCTGGGAACAGGTAAGAGTCGCACGGAGCTAAGTCCGACGAAACATTATGTTATTTGTTTGTCATATCAGAGCATTGATCAATCAGACCGTGCATCCTCAACATGAAAGTCGCCTTCTTCCCCACGATGAAGTTAAAGCAGCAGCGCAAGAGGCCGTACAAGAGGTTGCGAAAAATGGCTGCCAGGAGTGCTTCTAAAAGCTATACGAACATTGGCAGAAGTGCATAGTTGTCCAAGGTGATTATTTTGTAAATAGATGTGCTTCGGTAATGTGAACTATTCAGGGTCAGGTTTCATAGACCTTTAGATCATACTACGTACGTATTAGTTTTCAACTTACTATTTCATAACGTTTCTGAGTGACGCAAGTTTACGCGTATGAAGACATCACAAGAGAACTTGCGATAATTAATTGAAGAGGTGTTCAAAATGGATATTTTGGTTATCTATATGTTGTTTGGTACATATGCGTGTACAGCTGTGCTGAAAAAAACTTGTGAAGTTTAAATTGGGTGATCGTAAAATAGAAATTAGGTCGAAATTTGATTTTTTTTTATTTTTATTACAAGTCCTTATTCGTAGAAAGTAAGTAAAGTAAAAAATGAATAAATGATCCTTTAAATCCCTGACAATCTTATCAATTTATTTCCGTTAGATTTTTTTTTTTTTGCCATCGGCAATTGGCCATTTGGAGGGAAACAATCGGCCATCTTTGAACAATCGGCATTGGCCGATCGGCCAAAAAATGCCATCGATCGAGCCCTAGTATTATACAAATCCCCCAGTGCTTTTCGCAAAAACATGGGGGTGTTCGAACCGACTGACCTGTTACTCTATTCAAACATGCCCATTAAGGTAACTGATTGTAACTGGCTCTAGAGAACGAACCAAAAGCATGTGCTCATTTTTGCGTTAACAGCAACAGTTATTAATCATATTTTCTATATTGCTAATTAGTAGTGCTATTTTGTAGTATATTTAGTACTGATCATATGCCGATATATCTAATATTTTGTGTGTTCCTGTTATTTTCAAATATTTTGAATACATTTTTTTTTTTGATTGAATAGTGTGTGAAAAAAAAAAATTACTGATCGATTAAAAATTTGACAGCAAAGTAGATTAAATGTTACTAAAACTAATTTTCTTGTAAAAACCACTCTTGTTGCTTTTGACTCCTGAAAACTCCTGAAATTCATTTTGTCTGGAAGTGTATGAACCTTGAACACTAATAATCTGTTCTTTTCTTTAATCTAGGCTACTTTACTAACTTGTCTAACAAATTATTTTACATTTAAAGTAAAACATGTGTTTCATTATTTTTGATTTAAAGTAAAAAGGCTAAATCGAATATTGTAATTCAAAATGATTTTACAAGCCAATTGATTTTTGTAATGACACTGCTTTCTTCTTTTTTTCCCCTATATATATTAGTTTTTAAACTTAAGAGATCGTTTTATTTTAAAATTAGTTACAAATTTTTTGTCAATATTAAATTGATCAAACTTAGTTCTTGCCATTTCTTTTGAAACTTAAAATACTAGAAGTGGACATTTTTTGTTTTGCAGCTTCAACTCAAACCAAATTAACTATTCCTCCTTCTGTGGATCTTGAGGCATTATTAGGTACTATGCTTTTTATATTTGCTGTACTTTTTATTTTATTTTGTCTGCATTTTAATTTTTTACAATTTTGATTATTAAATTTTTACTAGGTGGGTACTTCACATATCAAGAAGACAATGATTTAAATTGTTGCTCTGCAGAAAGTTCCCCGAAAGAATCTGAGCTTATGAATACTTCTTCATTACGAAGAAAGCTCTTTGTTGCTAAAGAGGAAAATTTTACCCCCAAATGGTAATTTTTCAGTTTCTCTCACTCAGCATCTTGTTTACTAGAGTGGACACAGGTTATTGAATCAGTGGTGAATTGAATCAACCGCTTTAATTAATCCAATTGTCAAAAAATTTCCAGCTTTGTTAAATTAGCTGCTTTATGGAATCAAAACTGTTTAGAACAAACATAATTCATATAAGCGGCAGCCATTGTAGTTGTTTCAAAATAAAGCTAATCAAAGTACTAGAGTGCTTACTTGCTATATGCTGAATCAGTTCACTGTTGAAAAAACTTGAAGCAATCTGCTGTGGGCAGGTAAAAAGCAGTAACTGCAAATTTTTCATGTTTGCATTTTTGTCATCTGTTGTTTAGCTTTATTGTACAAGCTTGCTTATTTGGTTGCTGCTGAAAAAAAGGCCCGAAAAAAACGCCTAATTCCGAAATTCCTCTTTTGTTAGTATTGAATCCATCACGCATTTCTTCAAATATCTCGAAAACTCATTTCTGCAGACACTGCCGTTTACCTCCCCACAGCAGTAATGCTCTTTGAAATAAAAGGAAATCTTGCACTGAATGAAATCATGGGGAAAACAACCTATCTGTAATTAAGTTGTTAAATATCCAAGATCTTTATGCCATTGATTTTGAATTGCTTGCTAATACTGAACTTCAGTAATTATCAATTGATGCCACATTGTGTGTGTGTGTTTTTTTTTTTTTTTAATTGTAACTCATGCATTAAAATATTAAAATTAGTACCACTTAAGTAATTCCTGAGTAACACCTGAGATAGTTTTCTTCTAACTTGCAAAGAAAATGCTTTTAAATGTTTTTTTCCCTCCAAAATACCCAGTTGTAGGGCATACCCAGGGCTTGAGAAAATGCCCGAAAAATATTATTTTACCTGCCAACTTGTGTTCAGCCAACTCTCATCAGTAGCTGCTACTCCTCTTTAAAAATTTAATTTTGGCCCTTGTAAATGTTAATATAATTTTTATTTTAGATCATTTTGTTTTTAAATCACAATTTATATTAATGTTTAAAAGCATTGTAAACTTAATCACTAATTGGATTTTTTTATATTTTACCTAATTTTATTTTTGTAGTCACATAATGGCATCATCATTATAAGCTTACCTTTCCTATATTTTTTTTTTCAAATAGCAATTTAAAAACATTATTCCAACATTTAGATTTCATCTGTTAGCAAATACATTTTTGTACAAGTTTTTTTGTTTTCAGGTGTAAAAGTAATTCATCTTCTGGCATGACCTGGTGTACTCCTAATTTGCAAATGCATAGTGTAAATACTCCTGCATCTGTAAGTTCAGAACTTAATGTAAAATGTTTTTCCTTTTATTTTATTTCTATTTTATTTATTTTGGCTGAACTAAGCACATATCACGCGTTTAATTCATACATTTGTTATAAATTAGTAGGTGACCAAAATCTTGTTGAAAGCAACAAAAAATAATCTGTAGTTTTGGATTGTAAATATATATTTTTATTTATTTATTTTTATTATTATTATTTTTTTTTTATTATTTTTTTTTATTTTTTTGCTGTTCTCTATTGTGATTTTCTTTCATATAATTATGCTTCTAATCACAATTTCTAAACTATAAAACGGTTTGATAAGAAATTAGAGATCATTCATTTTTTTTACAAATATCTAAAACCTAATTTTCATACTTTCAAAAAACTGAAGTTTCAATGGCTGTTTTTCTTTATTATAGCTGTTTATCTTAATATTTGTGATAACTTATGTACAGTATATGTGTTATAATGGTTTTATCAATAATATAAAAGTTTTGTTACTGTCTAGATTTTGGATTAAAAAATATATAGCTTACTTTTTAGCAAATGCATATTATGAAAAAATAATTAGAAAACATCATGAGTTAATCAAAGCTTAACAAAAAAAAAATAATAATAAATAATCTTTACTTTTGTTTTTAGGATGTTCTTTCCTCAAGTCCTATTTCACAGCGAAATTGTAGTGACTGTTGCAATGTGTTACCAGTTAATTGTCTTGATTTTTCACCAATAGCTGCACCTAAGGATCGTCCAAGTATTTCAAAATCAGGTATATCTTCCAGGTTATAAGATATTAATGAAATATACTCCAAATTCTTAAAATAAATGTAAAATGTTGTACTAAAACATACTGTTTGCGAACTATTTTGCATTTTAATCTCAAGTTTTCATCAACGGATTTAAAAGGAACAATTAAAGGGATAGCATGCTGATTAAGCTAATTATTTTTTAGACTGCCTTCAATTTATTGAAAACTCCAGATAAAAGTGGGACTTTAAAATGTCCTATCTGGGGACTGCTGAAGCTTAAACTCTAGATTTATATCGCTTCAAAGAAACTGTAGGATATCTTAGTGTTATTTTTGGGATTATTTGTCTTAGTGTTGCTCTGAGTCGACGGATGTGTACATTTTTTTCAAAATAACTATTACACTTGATCCTTTTAATTATATTACGATAATTATAAGCAATAAACTTGCTCAATAAATGGAGTCCTCACTTGCCAAATTGATTAACACCATAAAACAAAAAGTAGAGGAAAGTAAAGAAGATTGTTATCCATAGGAGTAAATAAGACCTTGCGTTATATTTTCTGTCATCACGTGGTCAGAAATGTACTGTACCAAAAATTTGATATAAATTCACATACTAAGCATTGATTAAGCACTATTAAAGCACAAATGATGTTTTTTTTTGTAGAAAGTGGAGTTAATCGATTTGGCAACTCAAGCATCCAAATATCACTAGGACTCGACTGATGCATGGGCACCGATGGTTCAACAATTTAGCCATCGGCATCGGCGGCTGATGCTAACTTGCGGGAAACATCGGCCCATCGGCCTTAAAAAATATCGAAAAGCCGATTTAATTGGCCGATGTTTTTGAAAAAAAAAGGACCTTTGCTGTTTTACTTTTTAATACAAAGCAAATGGAGTTGTTGTTTTCATATAAAATTATTTACTTAAATTTCAGTATGAATTTCTATTTTTAGTCATCCTTAGAAGAGTATTTAATACTACATTCAGGTACCAAACAAGTTAATTATTGCGTTCTTTCTTGCAGCAGGATGTACGTATGTATCTGTCATAAGTCATAACTCAAAAATGATAATCTGTAGAAGGTTAAAGTTTCGTATGTGGGGTCTGCGGACGTTCCAATTGTGCACTTCCCTTTTTGTTTTCGATCGGGTGTTCTGAAAAGCGTGTTTACTCATTTTTTGTGGCTATTAATTACTTATTTCAATGCAAAACTAATATAGCGTCTCGGACTGACGATCATTTGGTGATATATTGCCGAATTGGAGACCATGGAAACAAATATGAGATGGCGAAACCGATTTTTTTGTCATTTTATTAGATTCCCGTTGAACCAACGGCAATTTTTAATTTTTCGATATTTGTAATATGAATCACAGTAATGCAGTCTTTTCTGTATCACTTCGGCGGAGTTACAAGTTTGGGGCCCTCGAAATACATTTTGGGGATCACAGAAGTTGTAAAACATTAATCATTCGCATTTTTGTAACTCCTTCAGTGTCCCTATGGTTATGGGCCTCTCGTGCAATTGCAACATTTGCTATATTTTAAATCCGCCATTGCACGTCAAAACAAACTCGGGTGCAAGTTTTGAAAGGGTTTTCTGCTCAATTTTTATGATTATTTTAAACTCTATTTTTACGAATATTTTTTGAATTTCCGAGAACACTTGCGTGCCCCTCCTCCCTCCCTCAATTTCTGAAATTAAACTCTAGTTGTACTTCTGAGTTGTTTAAAACTAACACCATTCATAAAATTGGAGATTTTTTTTTTTTTTTTTTCAAACTTTATCTATTGTTTAGAAAGAATTTAGGGCATTAATGTAAGAAATTGATTAAAGACGTTTTGAATGGTGACATAATTCGGAAATCAAAGGGACTTTTGAATTTTTTTTTTTTTTTTCGGAACTACTGAAGTAGATTTAGAAACTCTTCTGAGGCGTTGGTGGTAGCTGTTCTGTACTAAAAAAATGAGGCAGAGGTTGGGGCCGAAGTGTGATTTACTCCAAAATCAGAGGGTGACCCCCCTAACCCTACCTCGTCATTTCAAGCCTTTCTTAAATATTTAGGGATTATTTATTTTGGTCAAGAAATGTCATTTTGCGTATTTCTCATACTTGTTTCACCTATATTTCGTAAATTGCCATCTTTT
Source organism: Uloborus diversus (assembly GCF_026930045.1). Lineage (NCBI taxonomy): Eukaryota > Metazoa > Arthropoda > Arachnida > Araneae > Uloboridae > Uloborus > Uloborus diversus. The sequence goes on from NC_072732.1 coordinate 139,814,003, forward strand.
TTGCATCATTAATAGCGGTTGATTTTTTTCTGTTGTAACTATTTTTATGTATTTATATAAAATCAATGAATAAGTTATTTTCGTTTTTCATAGAAAAGTTTCAAGGATTTTCTATTATGCAATTTCTCAAATTTCAGAAAATTATTGTTAAATTGAAAAATTTAATTTGAACTTGTTTGTAAAGCTTCATAAAAGATTAAACAATCAAATTGTTCAGTACAATGTGTGCAAACATCAGATCAAGTAGTATATGTATTCAGTTATTAACTTGGTGTAAATATTGAGTTTGTTTATTGTACCTGCGTTTTAAGAACCTTGCTCTTTTCATGGCTATTTTTTTTTCGCAAAATGTATGTCACTGTTGTAGCGGGTCATTCCACAGTGACTAACGTAACATTCGCAACTGATTTTCAAACTCTTTTTACTTGCACCGAGAGTAAAAATAAATGTGTTTTGCTTTAATATGCAGATTTAAAATGTAAAAGGTGACTATTTTTCATTTCTACCGAGAATTTGAAGCAAAATAAGCGCTGGCAGGTGCTTTTTTACCGAAAAAGTCATCTTGACTAACGTAACATTTTTGCAACCCTGAGAAACGATGCTTATGTTACGAGGCAAATTTTTCTGAAACTTACGCAGGCATTTAAAATTGGCCGATATGTTTGGAAGAGGTAAACAATCTATTTTTTTTAAATGTACTACATATTTATTACAGATGAATCTTTTTTGGCCTTTAATGGTACTTTTACGAAAAACTGTGTGTGACTAACGTGACTAATGTAACCATCGAATAACAAGCGAAGAATGTATATTAAAAATTTTTTTTAAATTAATCTCTTGCTCTTATATTACTTTTGCACTTTTTAGGAACCTTCTTTGTGTTGCATTATGGTTCTTTCCTTACGTTTTTTCTATATTAGCGTAATAAATTGAATGGAAGGAGTCAGTTCAATTAACTCAATTTGAATGTGCAGAAAAAAAAATTAACAAATAAAAAAAAATGCTTTTACAAACTGAATAACATCATTTTGGGGTAATTAAATCTAAATATCTCTTTTTTAAAAAAATTAACTTTAAGCAAGTTGATAGTTTCACCGAATTCTAGTATTCTGCCGATATACTAGTTATCGTCATAAGAAACTCCGTAGTATTTTTCAATGGCATATTATTTTTTAAGGTTTACTGATTCATCAAACAAATAGTGTTGTGCATCCTTTTGAATTAAAATGTAATATTGAAAAAAAAAAGAAATCGAACGTTTTTGCAGAATGCATTTTAATTCCAGATATCACCGCAAATGTTTGAATTTCTAAATGATCATTCTTGCATTTTCTGAAACATATGGCAGCAGCGTTTATTGTCACTGTATCATGTAACACCTTCAAATGTTTTCCAACAAGCAGCCTTTACTTCATTTTAATAATAGGTGGAGATGTATTTTCTAAAAAATAGAGATGTTCTCCTTTGTTAAGACTGTATTTTTATTATCTTAATTCTTAAGCTTGGATTCTTGTGTTGAATGCACATTCAGCAGAGTACTCATTTTGCTTTACTCCCCTTTCTTCTTTTTTAATTATTCTTTAAATTGGAAGTATCTTTTTAAAGACCTTTAAAAAAGTATTTTTCTAAGTAAACAGAAGGTCTACAATTTAATATTACTGGTATTTTTCACCCTTTATATTTTTAATCAATATAGAATGCCTGCATATTCAAAATTGTTCATGAAAATGTACCAGGGACCACGTTAAGCATTCGCCAATGCGCCAAATACGATAAAATCGTAAAATCGGCAAACAAAATTCGAATTTGGCGAATTTATCGGCAAACAGAAAGTTTCTTAAAATATACACAGAGGAAAAAAAATCCCACTTCAGAAGTCAATCTAGATAAAAATTAAGTTCGTTTATAAAATTTGGACCCCTAAAAACGGACCCGTCACAAAATTCCGACCCCTATAAACTAACCTTTCACAATACTCCCAGACTAGCAATCACTGAAAGTTGTTTTATCCTCGGAACACTCCGGGCAGATTGAGGTGCGCGCACACGCGTTAGCATCGGATCGGAGCGTTACCGTCCATCGGATCGGAGGAAGGATGACGTTTGTCTCTCGCCTCTTTGCGTCACTGTACTTGCGCCTCTCGCTGATTGGATATCGAGTGCGCAGCGTGGCTACTGAGTAGAAAGTGATGGCGGATGCCTAGTTGAATGGCGCGTTTGTTTCATTTTGTTCGATGTCTGAAACATCGGAGTAAGATAGGAATGCAGTCTTTACTTCGTTAAAAGCTTTTATTTCTATCTCAAATTTATTGAAGAATGATAAATATCACTTGAAGTTGTTTTTAGCCATTTTTTCCTCTGAAAAATTACATATCATTTGGAAAAACTACTTAATTTGCATTTTTTTTCTCACCAAAAACGGACAAAAATTCCTGGATATACCCTTGCCCTTATCCTCAAAAAATTGTCAAAAATTAAGTTATACTTCACTTTCTGATTAAATATTTCTAAAAACAAAAATACATTTAAAATGAGTAAAAGTTAGTCTTTGACTAAAACTTTTAAAATTTGGCTAACACTTTAAAAATTTGGCAAATTTACTGGCGAACGATTCGAAATCCTTAGCGCGATCCCTGTGTACATTAAATTAAATAAGTTTCAAATATTAGCAGTCATTTTTAAAATGTTACTTTAGTCACATGCAAACTGTTACGTTAGTCACAGCTCAAATGTTACGTTAGTCACACTAATTTTTTTATATCTACTGATACTAAAATAAATATTTTGCGCTTTTTAAGTAGATATGATACAGATGTAAGAAAATTCCAAGTGTTGTTTGGTTCAATCATCTGGTTTAGTTTTTAAGCAAAAAATAGTGCATTTCCGTGACTAACGTAACTCAAATATTTTCAGTGAAATAACCAAACTAATTAAAATACTTATCTTATAATGTATGCAAAAAGAACAGTCAATTTTATTGGGCCAACATCTAATCATTTAGAATAAATATAGTACTTTTAAAAATTTGCAAAAATCTTTACATTACACAAAAAAACGTAGACACATGTTTTTTGCACATGCTAAGCCTTTTCTACTACCTCGCACGTTTATATCCATAAGAAAAACACCGAATAAAATTCTTGCAAACTGTTACTGGATTTATGTACTAGGAAGTATGATGAATGAAATGATAGGCCACAATTAAGGCTTTGTGAAAAAAAAAATTTCTGAGGTTGAGGTTGACATTTCTATGGAATGACCCTAGCTTTTATGAAAAATGCTAACTTTTCTATTCATAAATTTTAAATAAGTATAAAAATATTACTATTTTGATTTAATATTGTAAATTCTCTGTTACCTTTTTTGTTTAATTTGATGACTAAAAAATGTCCACGTGCAATCTTTCCACTTTAATTGCGTAATTTGTTGACGGTTTCATAGTTCTATTCTTAATATTTTTTTTTTTTTTTGAATGATTCAACAACGTAATTTAATTTTTTTTAATTATGTTGAGTGTACTTAAATCCATACATTATTACAACATTACTGAAATCTTAGTTATATGCTCAATTTAAAAAAAAATCAATTGGTTATTAAACAGTCTTTTTGTTTTTCTTCCTTCTTTTTTTGGCTATTGTTCTTTCTCTTTCATCATACAGCAGTCAAAAAAGGAGAAGCATAACTACACCCTATACAGATTGTACGTAGTACGATGCAAAAGTTCGGGGACAAGCTGTATAAAATCTTACACAGAATAGTTCACATTACCGAAGCACATCCACCTTCAAAAAGTCGCCTTAAGGGACTATGTACTTCTGCCAGTGTTCATATAACTTTTGAAAACACTCTTGGAAGCCATTTTTTGCTACCTTCTATGATGCAGTTTCATCTTCTCCTGATGGAAAAAAGCGGCGTCTATGCAAATGTTTTTTTTTTTTTTTGCTGTGAGCAGGTAAAAGTCACACGGAGTTAAGTCCGACGAAACGTTATGTTACTTGTTTGTCATATCAGAGTATTGACCAATCGAACCGTGCATCCTCAACATTAAAGTCGCCTTCTTCCCCACGATGAAGTTAAAGCAGCAGCGCAAGAAGCCTTACAAGAATTTGCGAAAAATGTCTTCCAGGAGTGCTTCTAAAAGCTATACGAACGTTGGCAGAAGTGCATAATCGTTCAAGGTGACTATTTTGTGGATAGATAATGCTTCGATAATGTGAACTATTCAGGGTAAGGTTTTATACAACTTGACCTTGAACTTTTAGATCATACTACGTACGTATGAGTTTTCAATTTACTATTTCATAACGTTTTTGAGTGACGCAAGTTTACGCGCATGAAGACATCACAAGAGAATTTGCGATAATTAACTGAGGAGGCGTTCAAAATGGATATTTGGTTATCTATATGTTCTTAGGTACATATGTATGTACAGATGTGCCGAAAAAACTTGTGTAGTATAAATTTGGTGATAGTAAAATAGAAATTTAGGTCGAAATCTGATTTTACTTTTGTGATTACAATTCTTTATTCGTAGAAAGGAAGTAAAGTGAAATGAATCAATGATCCCTGACAATCTTATCAATTTATTTCTATTTGATTTTTTTTTTTTTCTTTTACCATTGGCAATCGGCCATTTGGAGGAAAACAATCGGCCATCTTTGAACAATCGGCCAATCGGCCAAAAAATGCCGTTGGTCGAGCCCTAAATATCACACAAGTTATAAAATGCAGTGTATAATTAGCAGGGCCTGATTAACGCACGGTCCGGCGGGTCAGTGGACCTGGGCACCACAAATTTAGGGGCACTAAAATAACCTAAATTAACTTAATTCCTTCCTTTTCAGCTTTGAAAAGAATCAAAAATCGTTTGAGAAGCTGCGTTTCTCAGGACAATTTACAGGCGTTTTTCTTATCGACCATTGAAAATTCTGTGACACCAAAATTAGATTTTGATGATGTGATCGACACATTTGCCTCTGTTAAAGCCAGAAAGAAGCCTTTTTAAAGTTTAATGTCAGAATTAGTTTTTTTTTTTGCTATTTTTGCAGTTTTAAATTGTTTTTTAATTCATTTTCACCTTGAGGTAAGGCAATTTTAACTATGATTAGTATGGGGACAGTCAAGTGTTTGGTATTCAAATCCCAGGTTTTTGTAGTAATGTGTAGGTTTCTAGTGCATTAGGTTTCTAGTACGAAACATTAACTTTGAAATTGTGCTGATTTTCTCATTGGGGGGCACAAATTTTTTTCTCAGGACCTGGGCACTAGTTTGTTTTGATCGGGCCCTGATAATTAGGCCCCTTGATTCAGCACCACTGATTGTCCGTGAACTGGAAAGTCATGGATTTCGACTATTATCGAAAATAATCATGAAAAAATTATGATTTTCAACAAAAAATGCTCAAAAATCATGGAATCTGACAAATGGTCATGGTTTGTGAGAACATGCCTATTTATTGAATTGTAAGCATTAGTGTATTTACATCAAATTTTAATCAAATATGTGAAATATAAAATAAGAAATAGTGTCAAATAACACATTGCAGATTACTGCAGGCACCTGTTTCGAGGTTACAAGGAACACCTTTTTCTATGCAAAAAAAATGAGCTTATGGATGAAAAGACATCTGATAGAACCTTTTGTATTGTTGGCTTTTGTCGTATGTCTTTCCATTAATATGCTCATTTCTTCTGCATTGAAAACGGGGTTTCTTGTAACGACAAAACAGGTGTCTGCAGTAATCTACAATTTGCTATTTAACGTGTTATTTCTTACTTTACTTTTTATGCACAAAGGTATTTATTTAATTTATTTGAAACATAGTTTTAAAAGTCTATTATCCGCTAGTCAATCAACAATCAGAAACATGTATTTTCGCAGTAAAAGGCTAATACCAATGACTTTTTTTTCGAAAAATTGTAAATTTAAACTCGGTTGTTTTTGTTTTATTTATTTATTGTGCTTTCTTCATCATGCATACACTTGTTTTTTATTGTTGTTAAATTCTGTTGTGAAAAAATACAACAATTTTCCTGTACTGTATATATTTTCACTGTTTGAGGAAAGTATTATGCATCACTACAGCTAAGTTTTTGATGAAGGACAATTTTTATCTCATTCGTTCCTTATTTTAGCCTTTATGCAGTTTATCCACAATTTTTATTATCCATGGCACTTGTACCATCCAATTCCGCAGATAATCGGGAGTTTACTGTACTTAAAATTCCCCTCACTAATTTTGCCATTCAACAATACTAATTTCGTTACAGGTCTCCGAATGAGAGCTTTCAGCGAGCGGATTGATGAAGAAAGTAACTCTTCATCTGATAAATCTTCCTTCCATTCAGTTTCTCCCCCACCAGAACCGATGAGCTTCAATGCAGAATCACAAGAATCTATAGCATTTCCTTCCTACAATTCCAAGGAGCTAGACACCGGGTATGCGACAGGCAGCATTAGCTCCTCACAGAATGTAATGACATCAGTGGGGAATGGAGGAACCCTATCGAGAATAACTCCAGTAACGGAGCTCATGGAAGATTGCGGCATTTCGAGGTCTGACATGTCGATGGACAGTGTCGCCATTTGTTCTGAGCCTGTGAAACAAATTGATACAGTTTCAAGCAATCTTATCTCCTGGCCTTGGTTTCCAACAAAATGCTCAACTCCGACAAAAACGTACAACTTTTAATAAATTTTCACGAGTTTAGATTTACTCTTTTTTATGATTGACTTTATTGGTGATATGCTACATGAGCCAAATAAATGAACACTGCCTAATTTTTATGGAATATTTGCTCAAATCAAACACGATCTAGTTTTGTGAAGTCTTTTTTTGTATGTTGAGTCTTAATTTTAGTGTTGTGTGTACATGTTCTATTTTTAAATGCATTTTTAAGTTATATCTTCGTAAATATTCAAATAAAAATATTTTTTCATTTTATAAAAAAATTGTTGATTATTTTCAGCTATTGTTTGGTTTTTCATTATGTGTAGAATAAAGACTTATGATTTATTTGATTAAAATCACATGATGTTTCAAATTTAAGTGTAACATGTTGGTTAAAATCTTGTGCATCTGTTAATTTGTATGTTTATAATTCCTTTTTATTGTAAATACAGCTCCTTGATGCTCTAAAAAATTTAAATAATCAATGTAAAACTATTTTGATAATTGCAACACTGCCATTTGTAATCATGCTTTTAAAAAGCTGAAATGTATAGAACACAGTTTGATCTACCTCAAATATGAGTCCAATTATATATTTTTATACGAGTTTTTTTTATTTATCTAATAAATCTATGCCTGCAGAAGACTTTAAACTTTTATTCATTTTTCAGTGTTGACATTAATATTTGTAAATGTAATTTTAATAAATGTGTCTGATACAATTTCTTCAAATATTTATAGTTTTTTGTTTCGCACTTTTGCCTCATCGCATAGAACTTTATTTCAAAATTTTTATTCTTGTTGCAGTATGCACATGAATTGACCCTGTTTCACTTATCACTTGAGACTTAGTCTTTGTTTGAGGCTACTTCCCCCCCCCCCCCCTTCCAGCCAATTGTTGAAACCACTGTCAGTTCGTTAGAAAAAAAATGGTGACCTAAAACGTGGCCATTGTACCTCAACGGGTTCAGGTATTTGAACATAATTTGATAACTTTATCAAGCTCTTTATTTTCTTGAATGCCTTAATTTAAATTTTGAAAATTTCTGAGTTTGATGGGAAGTAAAAAACTTCCAAAAATATAGTGAGAAAGATGTTATGTAATTAGAAAATCAGGACTGAGCATATGATTGCAAATTTATGAATATCTGTTAAATATTTCTATAATAAAAAATGATCAGATCCTATGTTTGTAAGCATGCTCTTTCAGAAAGAAATGCTTTTAAAATTTTGGAAATGACCCCATTGTAAATATCTTATGTATATATGTAGGGGCCTAGACTGGGGCTCCATAACAACGGACTGCCTTGAGAAAGCTGGAAAAGCCAGCGCCACACGGGAATCAACATATTCCATGAGTCTTCGCGGCGAGCGAAGAATAGCAAAGAGAACCAGAATGAATGAATAGGTGCCAAGGACACCCATATAGGGGGCAAGGGAGGGCTCTAGCCCCCCTTACGAATTAGAACTTTCTTGCTTTTAGTACTTTTTTCTTTACAAAAATGTTAAAATATTTCTTCTCCAGCCATTAATGAATAAGTTATTAAAAATGTCAAATTTTAATGACTCTAATCTGTCTTGAAATTGATTTTCTTGGGGAAAATATTATGCTAAACTATGGTTAAAATATCTGAGCCCCCCCCCCCTTACAATTTTGCATATGAGCGCCCATGATAGACGCATGGGAAAGCCGCCCGAATAGTTTTACTATGAAATGTCCTAATATCAATTAAAATGTTCTTATGAGTACTAATTGGAATCATTCGTTGAGTGACAGTCTTTTTGCGTCAAAATCAGAACCCGTCAGATCTTATAATAGTAAAAGGAATGTTTTTAAGTATGAATATATTTGAAATTTGAGCAAAAGTCTGCTACTAATTTCATTACACCTGTAATTTAGGGGAAGGGGAAGACTATCATCGACATTTGCATGAAGATATATGTAAGTATCTGTACTTAGGGGGTAAAGGGCACTACTATGTCCATTTTTTGTTTAAAAAAACTAGATGGAAGCACAATCTTACTCAACTTTTCATATTCCATAGTTCTATACAGAGGTACAAAGTGCTAAGATTTTGATAAAAACATTTTCATTTTTTGAGCCTATAAATGGCAATCAATAATACAAATAATCACCAAAAACAAAAATATGAATCAATGCACGGTTCCACTAACTTTTGCTTATGCTTATAGGCTGTGACAATCGCTGAAACTCATGGCAAAAAAAGAGGGCGCTACAGAGAACCAGTTTCCATTACGTTGCCATCGATTGGTGGATGCAGGAGTTCCGATCAGCGCTTCTTGCAATTAAAAAATTGGCAACGTCCAATAAAAAAAAAATTTGAAATGTTGACATTGATTGATGCATGAGTGGATCACAGTTGCATAGGTTTAACACAGAAAAGTCATAAATTATCAAGGCCCATTAAGTGTCAGCACTATCTAGTGGAGACCATGATCGTTGCCGTTGGTGATCGTTTATTGTGCTATTTTTCAAAATTGACCAACAACAAAATTAGAATTAAAAAACTGGAAATTCTTCCTCATAGAATTTTTAATTTCTACTTTTTTTCAGCATGAATGCTTTTTAATGATTGGGGAAGTGAGAAAACATTAAGTAAAGAATAAGAATATTCATCCAAAACTTCGGTGGAGGTACAGGGGTTGTTGAACTCTTAACAGTTGAGCCCTGAACTGTAGAATAAAGTAGCGACACATCCACCATCTTGGGGCTGAACTATGCTTTCTTCTACTTCTGCTATGTTTTTGTTTCTTGAGCTGGTTTTGTTTCTTGATTGTGGTTTATTATTGACTCCAGGTTAATCTACGATCAAGAAGCACCACATTCAAAAAAACAAAACATGCTATTTCACCATAGGGTTATTCCATGCGAAATGAGCAAATCAGCTGTGGCTGACATGTCACAGATTTCAATGAAAATTTTTATTTAGGTAAACCATGCATATCTATGAGGGAATGCAAAGTATGGAAGTTTAAAAACGGTTTGTTGCTTTGTTATTGAAATTAGAAGTTGATGCTTACTCTAAGCCTAAATTTTCAGAGTTCATGGCGGACAGTTTGTGACTCAATAACTCCATAAGTTATAAACATACACTTGAAAAATAAATATCTCCATATTCTATAAACAAATCTCTATTGGGAAATAACAAAGTAAAATTAATTAGGATCGTTTTTTGAATCTCAGATATTAACAAAGATTGAAATTTTGCCAATTTACTTCGGATTTCAATTCACTCTTCCAGCTCTTTTAATGAAAAAATAACAGTAAAAATGATTCAGATTGAAAAATTATTTATAACTGACTATCTGCTCTAATTTTGTAATTGTTTATGAATTTCTTGATAACGAAATCATACTTTATAAAATCAAAAATTTCCGAAAATTTCATTTTTTCCTCTATTTCAGATGTTTTTTTGAAGATGAGGGAATGCTCTAAATTTACTCAATTTTTTTTACGTAACACATTGAAGTGTCTTTTAGATGCTACTAAATTTTAATCATTGGTATCAGCGTATTTTTGTTGCTAGAGTAACTTGAACTAAGGTAAAATTTCATTAGTTACTTCTTTTTATTGCAAGTTTAGCAAAACTGACCATTTCTTTCGTGTTTCATTTTCTCAAAAGCATGTTTATGAAGTACTTGCTGAAATGTTTCCTTAATTATTGTGTTGAATTTTCCTCTCCATTCGTGATATAGGAAAAAAATAGCTCTTAGAGAACATACTAAGTTTAAAGATATGGGCAGAGGACCATCTCGTCTAATTCACAATAGCATTTGAGATTGTTCTATGAGTTTGAGGAAATTTGTTTTATCCATGAATAAGATATTTGACGAAATACACTTCATCCTCTTTTGGTTTACAGGGGTCTAAAAATGTCATTTTTGTCATTTTTCCGATTTTTGAGGGGCTATAATCTATAAAGGGTACACAAACACACAGCAACAGTTACATATTCTTTTTAGCATGGTTCCAGTAATTAGTTTTCTGCCGTATTTCATTTTGTGTTTCCGTCTCCTACGCGAGTTATCCCCCTTTGAAATGAGTAAAATTTTTACATTTGACCTTGAACTTCAACCTGTTGCCATTATTTTAATTATTAACTGACAGCTGCGTAACTCAGCATGTAAGACTATCAACTTATGCACTTTAACATCAAAGCTTTAAATTAACTATCATAAATGTAATTCAAATTGATTTTGGCCAAAATGCAAAAAGTCCCTTTTTTGACTACGAAAATCCCTTTTGATGACCTCTAAAAAATCAAAGGTCCTGTTGAGAGAAAAAATAAAAGTGGTTTTAAACATCTTTCATATGCAGCTTTAAGGGATATGAATTAAAAAAAAAAATAGAATGGTCGAGCGCACGCATTTGTCAAATCTGTATGGATGACCCATAAAACACAAAGAAAATGCTATTTTTCTGAATTTTATTTTAAGTTTGGAAATTGAAAACCAATTTCGAGTTTATTCAAGCAAATAGTAGAAACACAGCTCTACATTCTTACAAAATTTTAAAGTTGTCTGAATTTTCCCTCATTTGAATTTTTGTGTCTATGTGAAGGGGAAAATCATTATTTTACAAAATGTCACTAAGTTTAAAACTGATTTTGAAGACAAAGGAGTTAAAATACAACTTCAAAAGTAAAGTATTTTTTTTATGATACTAAGCACATTATTGGGTATTAATTTCAGCAAAGCTAATGCATTCCTTAAAGATTGAGATTGAAAAATAAAATGCTTAATTATGAGAAAACTGAAATATTTTCAGTTTTTGAAACTCGGTTAAAAGTCAACTATAATAACTTTGAAAATTTTACTGATATCAGATTAATTACTCTACTCCATAGATTGCAACAACATATAATTTTTATGTTTTCAATAAATAGTTAATAAGATACAAGCCTTCAAAAATGCAACATTTAGCATTAGTGGGAATGCTGTTCAATTTGACCAATTTTCAATCGCATGTAACTATTCAAATAAAAAATATTTTGGATATTTTTATACAGGCATAAAAGGAACCTGTATACCAAATTTCATAAAAATCTGTTACCATGCGGCCAATACTTTTTTGTGAATTTTGCTCATTTCATATGGAATGACCCCATAGCATCTTTAGCTTCAAGATGGCAGATGTGTTGCTACTTAAGTAGTTCTACAGCTCACATTTAGCTTTAAGTATATATATTAAAATTCATATAGAAGATGCTCTGGCGTTTGACACGCCTTCAAAATATCATTTTTTTATTTTTGATTGCGACCACTTCCTACCCCCATAAGCTAATAGATCTTTCAACATTTTTACTGCTCCTTGGAACAGTTAACTAAATTAGCAATTTAGTGTCTGATTTTTTTTTTTTTTTTTTTTGACATCTCTTGAGGCCACAATTCTGATGAAACTCCTTAGAGTTTCGATGTAAGAATAACACAGTATACTATACATACTTATGAAGTCATGAATTCAAATTACGTTTTTTGCAATCAGGAATTGCTAGAGGACTCTACTCTTCGGGTTTCTTGTTTCTACAGATGGAACGGAAATGACCAAAAAATTTGCACCCCTCATATTATGACTGGTGATTTTCTAAAATAGGTAACAATACATATCCATAAAAAAATTGTGATTAGGATGCGGTAATAAAGACAAAGATTTTATGGCCAATATCCACCAGTACACTTATCATAAAGATGATTTACAGCCCGTATAGCACTATGTATTTTTAATTTTAATCAATTTGTTTTGTTGTTCCAGTTCATCTATATAGGTGTTTTTCTTGAAGAGAAACATAACTTTACACAATTAACCCTTTTTTCAATGTAAAGTCTGCTTGAGTTAAGCCCCGAAAAAAATGGAATAAAATCAAATAACAGGATTTATAACTATGACGACAAAAATTTCACTCTCTGAAAAAATAACCGTCGTCATGGCAATCTGAAAAATCACAGCAACATAAACTTTGGTCAAGTGAGGATAATAAGCAATGCGTGATTGCTCAACATGCATTTAAAAACATTAAATCGGACATTAAAAATGTTTTCCTCGAATAATTCAAAAATAAATTATGGAAAAATTATATTTGAATAGAAATAAAAATGTTTTGTATTAAGTTGTATTTTGTCAGTGCAAACCAACTGTTCTGACTTTATGACTATTTTTACTTAATTTTACAAAAAAGGAAGTATTGTATTCGCGAAAAAACTTAAATTCAAAAATCGGCCTTTTTTTCCATTTTACTCACCCCCAAATGAATGTAGAGTTTTTTCGACCCGACCACACCTACATATGTACCTAAGAACGTTTCGACGCCCGAAATATCCATTTTAAATTTTTCCGAGTTAATTACAACGAGTTTTCTCGTGACGTCTGTATGCACAAATGTATGTGTGTATATGTATGTCGCATAACTCAAGAACGGTATGTCCTAGAAAGTTGAAATTTGGTATGCAGACTCCTAGTGGGGTCTAGTTGTGCACCTTCCATTTTGGTTGCATTCGGGTGTTTCTAAAGGGTTCTTTTGCACTTTTTTGAGGGGAATTCATTGTTAATTTCGATGCAAACTCAAGTAGTGTTAAAATTTGGCAGACACTTGGTGATATATCGTCAGTCTTTTGGTCGCCAAGTTTTGTCGCCAACTTGGCGACAAATTTGGCATTTTTTTTCTTAAATCTGGTTTTAATGTGGCTATTGTTGGTGATATTTAGAGAGTTAGAGAGATAATCAAATTAAAATTGCAATAGGGAAATAACATTAAATTGGTGTAAAAGGAAGTCATGTGATGCACAAATCAGCTCGTTTAAATTATTCATCTTGATTTTAACGAAGCAAAATGAAATTGAGTTAAGTTATGTGATTAAAATAAAAGTAAAAAATTTTGAGTCTTCATTATGTCCAACAGTCACGCCCGTATCTATAAATCCCCCATTCCCTTGTAGCACAATCTGTAGGGCCCCTCCCCCTTCCTCATCTAAAAAAAAAACTGTTTCTTCAATGAAAAATTGTACACTGATCCGATCCTTACCTCCTGCAGTGGGTACCTTGCATTCTCAAATTCTAAAAATTACTTAAGAAACTCAAAACAAACATCGTTTTAATGACATTGTTTGCTCTTTCTAGTAGCATTTTTTTTTCTTCTTCCGAATCTTTATTTCTTGGATTTAGTTCTTACGGCTGCAGAAAAGGCTGCACTTGGTTTCGAAACAGTTGCATGCAAGTTTTAAGTTTATTAACATTGAAACTTTTTGCACATTTTTATAGTTAGAAGTTTTCGGTAATTGCGCAATACGAGATCTCCCTATGTAATTCATCAGTTTCTACTTAGATAACGCCACTGAAACGTTATATTAAAACAAGCTGATTTCACTGGCGCCATCAACTGAGAAATTTGTCATGTAAACGAGTGGATCGCGGACTACGTAAATACCTAGCTAAGCATGAAGCTGTTCTTGTCCTTTTACTGGTCCCACAGTGTTCAGTCGCGTTTTCAAAAATGTTTTGAATGTAGAGCAGTTCAGCTACAACAATGGTGACCGCGCAAGGATCGTTGGAAAGCAAGGGCTGAAATTTTGTTAGTAACAAGTTGAGACCACTTATTTCGGAGATCCATGTGAAATGTGTTCTTGTGATGCACGATTGTTTTTCTGGGTTTGCATGAAGATGCCACCTTTGAATCGATTTTTCGAATATAATTGTTCCTTTTCACAGCCCAGATGTTGTTTTGTCGTCTTGGTTCTGAATTAAAAGTGTCCTTTGGCGCCTCTTGGTTACATGGAGACGTTTCGGTGCTAGTTGGAATTGATGATTTTGAGTCTTCGGCGACAGCCATTTGGAGGCAACTGCACTGAAAAGTAAAAGAAGCATTCTATAATATAATTTATATGGGAACTGAACAGTATGCACACACACACAGATATGTATGGGTGTACCCCCCCCCTAAAGAATTTTTTAAAACCTACTTTAAATACTTATAACTGACAATTTTCATCCGTTTTTCAAGTGTCATGGCTCAAAATAATGGCTGAAGTCAGATTCAATTTTGAGTGAAGAAAATTACTCTTAAGTGGCATTGGAATAAGGGGCCGAAGTTAGATTTTTGGGAGGGCGGAAACTCTCAGTTTGACGAATGGATCTTCAAATTTTGACGAATGATGGTAATTTTGCAGAATCGTCAGACAGAATTTGCCGAAAAAGGTAATATTTGGGAGGCCACAGTGACCTCCTATCGGGGCGTCTCTGATCGAAACACTGATAACAAGACAGAAGGGCAAAAACAGTTTATAAAGGAATTTCAAAGAGCTGTACCAAGGAAACTCACAATTATTCGTTTAGTGAATTTATGAAAGAAGAAGGAACTTTGAATGTCAGAGAAATGAGAATGAGAATGTGTGTCTTTGAATGTGAGAATCATTTTGGATGATTACGATCCTCCACAACCTCAATCGAGAAAGAAAAGACACTGAAATATTCCTTCAATCTTGTAGAAAATCTGTTCGACAAGCGGCTCGTGAGACATCAGTAGATCGTCTATCGCAGAGGGCAGAACCTTTTTACCACGGGAGGCCGCATTTTACTTAGTAATTCTAGACAGTCATGATGGAGGCCGCATCTGTTGATAAACCCATAAACGCAACTTTAAAGTATTTGTAATAGTTTTTGCATAGTTTTATCACCAGTGGAATACCAAGGGGTTGGCAGGAGTGGCTCTCGCCAAGGGCGTAACAGCAAGAGGGGCGGCAATTTGCCAAAATTATTACACTGATTTTAAAGTAAAATATTGTAATGATTTTTCAGTGGAATATTAGTAAGTAAGAATAGAGCTAAAAGTGGGAAAAGAAACAATCCCTAATGCTAAAAAATAAAAAGAATTCTCCAGGTACATAGCATGCATCTGCACAATAGTGGGGAGTATCTGGGAAGAGTGAAGGACGGCTTTCCGACCTGGATGATCCTTCTTTTCTGAGAAAGGGATGGCATTTTAACTCTCGATGGGAAAAGACGTTTAGAAACATTTTTCAATTTGGTCACAAACATTACCATAAATGGTCTAAAACTGCTTTTTAACGCGACAAATTAAAAAAATTTCCGACGGAGCGCCCCCTCGGAAGCAACATTTAAGATTACCTTAATTTTTGGTTTCCACTTCGAAAATTTTCAGAGGGAGAGTCCCAGTAACTCCCCTTCATATCATTGAAGATCAACTGAAATACGTTTCTAGAGTCTAAATTTCGATTAGTTTCCGGAGAGTGCCTCGAATCTCCACAATCATGGGCGGATTTATGGGGGGGCAGAGGGGGCAATGCCCCCCCCCCCCAGTTTTGGGAGGACTTTATGTAGTAACACATCTTCCAGAAATTAAAAAATTTTTTTTTTCTTTTTTGAAAAGTTCAGAAGGGCATGGGTGGATTTATAGGGGGGGCATAGGGGGCAATGCCCCCCAGTTTTGGGAGGACTTTATGTAGTAACAACACAACTTCCAAAATGTTAAAACAAAAAGATCATGACTTTTTCTTTTTTGAATTGTTTAATGAAAATGAAGAGAAAAGCAAATGTCCTTTTCTGATGGGAGAAAAGAAAAGGAAAAAAAAAAAAAAAACGAACATTAAATACAAATAGTACAGCTGTCACTGGGGTGCTGAAAATGTGTCGAAATTCACTATTTTGGACTGAAAACCATTTGGGCAAGTATATGAATGAAAATATATGCTAAACGAGCTATACATTAAGCTGCAACACTTATAATAATTGACGATTATTTTTAAAAAATTGAACCTAAAACAAAGGGGAAAAACTCCCCCTCCCCATTCGCGCTAACAGAACGTTCTACTCGTTATGATTTGTGTCCACATTTCAAGTATTTATTTGTGCATAATATTTATGTTCTTAGTATATTAATTGGCCTTTTGAGAAATTCTAAGAAAATATAAGTTTTTTCCCTTCTCTCTCTCTCTTTTTTGAGAGAAAGAGAATAAATACTATCGCAAACTGAATAAATTTTAGTTATCTGAGTATTCTGATTAAATGAATCTTTTAACTTAGAGGGAGAGTACAATTTTACTTACTTTATAAATACTGTTTAAAAAGTAAAGTAAGTCATAATCATCTAAGTCTAAGTGAGTCAGTCCTTGTCATTATAGAAATCTAAATAATTGAGTCATCAAAAGTTTTCGAAAAATTTGCTGAAATTTTATAAAAGTCTATAAAAACCTAACAAAGATTGGTAAAATCGTAAAAATCCTTTAACCGTAAAAACTGACGAATTTTCGTAAAAATTACAAAAAATCAAGCAAAAATTTACAGGTAAGAGTGAATTACAAACAAGGTCGAATTTGCCCATAAGATAAACAAGCTGTTGCTTATGGCCCCCGCTTTGAAGTAGATCCCTAACTCCCCCCCCCCAAAAAAAAAAAATTCATGATTCATTCCTTAAAAAATGGAAATTGCTTGAAAAAACTAATTTCATTTTCAAGTGCTTGAAAACCTTGAATATTTGGAAACGTGTGGCTACAAACCTGAAATTTTAAAATTTCTAACAAATGGTAGAGAGGGAGGAATGCCAAAATATGTCATGACTTTTTCTTTTTTGAATAGTTCAATGAAAATGAAGGGAAAAGCGAATGTCCTTTTCTAATGGGAGAAAAGAAAGGGGGGGGGGGGGAATACAAATAGTACAGCTGTCACTGGGGTGCTGAAAATGTGTCTAAATTCACTATTTTGGACTGAAAACCATTTGGGCAAATATATGAATGAAAATATAGGCTAAACGAGCTATATATTAAGCTGCAACACTTATAATTAACGCTTATTTTAACAAATTAGAACCTAAAGCAAAGAGGAACCCCCCCCCCCCCCCCATTCGCGCTAATAAAACGATCTACTCGTTATGATTTGTGTCCACATTTCAAGTATATTTGTGCATAATATTTATGTTCTTAGTAGAATAATTGGTCTTTTGAGAAATTCTAAAAAACATAGTTTTTTTTTCCTTTTCTCTCTCTCTCTCTCTCTTTTATTTCTATTTTTAAGAGAGAGAGAGAGAGAGAGAGAGAAAATAAATACTACCGCTAACTGAATAAATTTCAGTTATCTGAGTCTTCTGATTAAATGAATATTTTTACTTAGAGGGAGAGTACAATTTTACTTACTTTATAAATACTGTTTAAAAAGTAAGGTAAGTCATAATCAAAGTCTAAGTGAGTCAGCCCTTGTCATTATTGAAATCTAAATAATTGAGTCATCAAAAGTTTTGGAAAAATTCGCTGAAATTTTATAAAAGTCTATAAAAACCTAATAAAAATTGGTAAAATCGTAAAAATCCTTAAACCGTAAAAACTGACGAATTTTCGTAAAAATTACAAAAAAATCAAGCAAGAATCTGCAGGTAAGAGTGCATTACAAACAGGGCCGAATTTGCCTATAAGATAAACAAGCTATTGTTTAGGGCCCCTGCTTTGAAGTGGGTCCCTAACTCTAAAAAAAATTCATGATTCGTTCCTTAAAAATGGAAATTGCTTGAAAAAAAAAGTGCTTGAAAACCTTGAATATTTGGAAACATGTGGTTACACACCTTAAATTTTAAAATTTCTAACAAATGGTAGAGGGAGAGGAATGCCAAGATATGTCAAGTTCAGCTCCTTGCCACATCCTGTATTAAAAATGTAAAAATCATGGTTCTCACGAATGTAATATATTATTTGAAGTAAAGTTTTGTGACTCACATGTTTCATATCTTGCTATTTATTCAATCCTGAATTCAGTATTTTGGAAATTCTTTCGTATTGATTGCTTTTATCTTACTTCTTCTGCATATTGTCTATCTGTTTAGCACGGAAAAAAAAATGCACACTACTTCTATTTCTTTTCGTTTTCTGCCCCACTTGCAACTGAAGAAAAGTTGCTGTCATGAGAAATCTATGGTTTCTTTTTTCTTTTAAAGTTAAAATAGTTATTTCTCCCAAAGTAAGAACAGGACTGCAAACATTTACAATCAAGTACTAAAATACCAGAGACTGGAAAGTACAAATGAAGGTCGTTAAATAATTTTATTTATTCCAGAGTCCTTGAAAACAATTAGATAAGTCTTTGAAATTTCTAAGCAAAGTAGGCTCCAATTACTTCTACTGCATATTGTTAATCTGTTTAGCCAGGAAAAAAAAAAAAAAATGATACAGTACCTCTATTCCTTTTCGTTTTTTGCACTACTTATAATTAAAAAAAGGTTGTTGTAATGAGAAATCTAGTTTATTTTTTCTTTCAAACTTAAAATGGCTGTTTCTTACAAAGTTTGAACAATACTGTACAACTGTATAATCTAGTTATCATTTTCTATGTCTATCCAATTAACCTTTATAAGGCTTCAAAATGCAGAATTTTACATCCATTTTACAAAATTTCCTCCGGGGGAGAAACCCCCGGCCCTCTAAAATTGGAGATATTCTATTTCCCACTTAAAGGGAGCCCTGCGTCACTGTTGATACCAGCTCAATCTCTTAAAGGTCAATTCAAAAAGGACACGCATTAATGAAAACGACACACAAAAAAGTAAAGCATGGACTTATGCATCACAGGAAACAGACAAAAACATAGGAGTGGGGGGCAATAAAAATGTTGCTAAAAAAATAAAAAAATCCTGCCCCCCCCCCCAGGAACTCAGTCCTAAATCCGCCTATGTCCACAATCCTAAAGCTATTTCACGTTTTTGGTCTCTTTTGTTGTCCAGACAACTTTTCTGTCGGTAGCGAAAAAGTCCATTATATAAAGCCCTCCCCCCTCCCCTTTATGTTTGTTGTTTTCTTTTCCTGTCATACATAAGGTCATGCATTACTTTTTTTGTATTTTGTGTTGCTTGCTGTCCTTTTGAATTGAACTTAAGAGGGAAAATGGTATCCCATTTAAGTAAGGTATAGAATATCTCCAATTTTAGGGCGTGCGGGAATTTATCCCCCGGAAGAATTTTTGCAAAATTTATTTAAAATTCTTCATTTTGAAGCTTTATAAGGGGTAATTGGAACTTACAAAAATCTCGGGGGGGGGGGGGGGGAGAGGCAAACATACTCTTTTGCAAATTACGATAATATCCAGAAAAAATTGTTTTTGAGTCGACAAATCAATGACAGCAGTACTCAGAGAGAAACATCAAGGGAAAACAGATAATTATGCATTGTTATTTGCTTACATCCGCTATCGGTTCAATTCAGTTAATTTTTAATCACGCCTCCAACCCACCCACAAATACAACAATGAATTAAATACAAAATGATCAATAGTAAAAAATGCTTTAAAAGAAATGGTGTACAGATTTTGAAAATAGGCAACAAGAGAGTAACATACTGCCCATTTAGGCAATTCATAATTTATACACTTGATAATAAATAAAATTGAAGAATACTTTGCTTAGGAATTTCAAAGACTGGTCTGATTCTTTTCAAGGACCCGAGAACAATTAAGATTATTAAAGGCACTTCATTTGCCCTTTCAGTCTCTGAAATTTAGCACTAAGTTGTACAGTTTTACAGTATTGTTCTAACTTTGAAAGAACAACTATTTTAAATTTAAAAGAAAAATATACATTTCCCAATATACCAACTTTTTTTTTTCAGTTACAAGTAGTTGAGAGGATTCAACAAAGTGAGTGCCCTAAGCTAAAGCCTGTTTAGTTTATAGGTAAATCCGTTTTTTTTTTTTTTTCAATCTCTGTTTTAGATTTTAATTTGTTTAATTAACCGCCAATTCCTTTTAAACAGCTGAACGCATTGCTCATTGTTCGAACAGTAGATATTTTCACTAATATACTTGCCCTAATCGTTTTCAGTTCAAAATAGTTATTTTTAACACATTTACAGCAACCCAGTGACAGCTTTACTAATTTTAATACAGTGTACGCCCCCCCCCTCCCACCAGAAAAATACATTCGCTATTCTCTTCATTTTCACATCTGAATTATTCAAAAAAAAAAAAAAAAAATGATATTTTTCTTTTAAGATTTTTGGAGGTGTGTTGTTACTATGAATAAAGTCCTCCCAATACTGGGGGGGGGGGGGATATTACCACCCCTCGCTAAGCTTAAATCCGCCTATACTAATAACTAATTATTTAAATAATTTAATAAACATTCAATATTTTTAATACATTCTACGCAGCTCTTGAAAAGAGAATAAAGCACAAATTTTCTTTTTATAGTTACATAAAAAGTGTGGAAGGGACGTTTTGTGACGAACGTAACAGACCGTTCGACACAGAATTCAAATTTGGCTCAACGAGAAAAAAATAAAAATTCAATGAAAGAAATTAAATAAACCGAAAATTCAAAAAAAAAAATAAATAAATAAATAAATAAATAAAATAAAATAAAATAAATAAATAAATAAATAAATAATAATAATAATAATAATATATATATATATATATATATATATATATATATATATATATATATATATATATATATATATATATATATTAACTCCTGTTTGTGAAAATTGCAACACCGTGAAGGAAGCATCATAGTTGAGTGAAATTTAATACACAGTTGAGTGGTAATGGTACAAATAAATGATACATTTTCAAAACAAACAAACAATAAAAAGAGATAGAAATTAGTATTCAGTAAGTTACCGCCCTACAGCCAGGGCTAAGGCAGAAATACATGAAATACACCGCCAGCTTAGTCAATTCCAATAAGCACGAAACTGCGGTCCTCGGCTGGAATGACTGAGCTGACGGTGTATTTCATGTATAGAAATTAGTATTTTGTGTGGCCACCACGCGCCACAATAAGAGCTGCTACACGACTCGGTATGGAGTGAAACAAAGTTTGAACATCTGTTTGCGGAAGAATATTCCATATTGTTTGTATGCGCAACCAAAGTTCGTCTGTCGAAGCAACAGGACGAGGATCACGAGCGAGATGCCGCCCAACGAAATCCCACAAATGTTCAATCGGTGACATATCCGAGGAATATGCAGGCCAAGGAAGAAGCTGTACCTGCTGCGAATCAAGGTAGGATTTGACAGTCCTGGCGACATGTGGACAGGCATTATCCTGCTGGAATACAGCCCCTGGCAATCCTTGCAAGAAAGGAATAGCTTGGGGCTGTAAAACTTCGTTTATGTATCGAGTACTGTTCAAATTACCCACAATTTGTAGCAATTGTGATCGTTCATGATATGCTATGTCACCCCAGACCATAACTCCGGGTGTTCGTCCACTGTGGCATTCGATAATGCACTCCGGAATGTGCCGTTCACCGGCATAGCGCCAGACACGAATTCGGCCATCATGGTGCCACAATTTGAAGCGGGATTCGTCATAAAAGACGACCTGCTGCCGATCAGCACGACAGCTCTTATGCACATTGGCCCATTGTAGCCGCAGGCGGTAATGGTTTTGCGTGAGAGGAATCCTGTATAAAGGAATCCTTGCGCGCAACCCACTCTGCAGCAGACCAGGGACGTAACTAGAGGGGGGCAGACGGGGCTCGTGCCCCGGGCGCCAAATTTTAGGGGCGCTAAACTGACTAAGTAAATGCTCAAATTTATTTTTGTAAAACAAATAAAAAGGGAAACATTTTTTAAAAGTCCAAAAAAGACCCCCTCAGTGCGGGCGAATGTGGATAAACAATCAAGTGCAGTAAAGATAGACGGAAAGAGAGTGAGGAGGGCGCAGTAAATAGCATGAATGTATTTTCTTAGAGTTATTAGTACTTATTTTGTCTTATCTAAAGAACCTCCCTGTCGGAGGAGGAATATAGGAGCAAAGCCTATGGGGAGTACACACCAATACAAAACAGCGGAAATGCTCAAAAGTTCAAATGTCATTTTTCTACAATTAAACGTCATAAAGCTGCCAACATGATGCCTTCCTCTCATTTACAATGGCGAGAGCTTGTCTACCCCAAACGTTACACTGTTCCCTTGCCCTAGTTTAGTTTACAATTTTCCCATTCTTGGAGAAAAACCTCGCACTATAAGAATGGAGATTCAATTTAAAGTCGAGAGGCTGCCTATTTTTCTTTAGAAAATACTTAGGTTTTTTAGAGATAAATTGAGCTAAAATGAGAAATTTTAGACTTAGTTTCGATATATTTTTGCCACCCACAGAATATTTTACATATAATCATCTACTTCAAATTCAATCAATGTGTTAGAAATAAACTATTTGTTCACCTCTGAAACTTCAACTTTGCTTTGGTTCTTTTGATGAATGTATACTTTTATATTTATAGTAGAATCTCGTTTATCTGGCTCCCGTTTATCTAGATCGCTGGCTTATCCGAATCAAATTTGTAGAGTTGAAAAATATATTCACTTGAATGATAATTCTATATTGTGATAGTAAAAACGGAACTATAAATGTGCCAAACATTCGCTCTTTACTTTCATTAAATACACAACTGCGACACACAATGAATAAATTATAGTTATCAAATAAACAACGTGACGTACTTGGAGTTTCAGTCTGACACCATTGGCGTCGTCAGCTGAAATTTATTGGGGGGGACCATTCTGACTCTGTCATATTCAAGTTGCATTAAGAAAAATTTGTGTGTGTGAGTGTGTGTCCTACTTGTATTGATCCATCGTGCCTTCCACAATGATCAGTGAACCCAGAGAATGCCAAGAAAACATTCCCCAGACCATAATGCTCCCGCCTCCAGCTTGGACCGTTCCGGCAATCGTTGCAGGGTGGTTCCTTTCAGAGGTTTCACGCCTTATACGCCAACGTCCATCTGTCCGATGGAGCATAAAACGCGATTCATCTGGAAACGCTACCTGTCGCCACTCAGTAGACGTCCAGCTGCTGTATTGGCGTGCAAATTCTAGCCTTCGTCGTCGATGAACAGCAGTCAGCATAGGTGCACGAACCAGGCGTCTGCTTCGGAGGCCCAGACGCAGCAATGTTCGCTGAATAGTAGTTTGGGAGACACTTTTGGTAGCCATGGCCCGTGGTGCACCACATTTGCCACGTCGCTGATTTTGGACAGTCCCATTTTGCCATGCATGGTACACTTTTACCACGGCGGCACGCGAACAGTTCTCAAATTCAGCCGTTTCGGAAATGCTTCCACCCTTGGCCCGAAAGCCAATGATCGTGTCCTTTTGGACGTCGGATAAATCGCTTCGTTTCTGCATTACGCCAACGATTGAAATGTTTTCCGAAGCTCTCACACGCCTTTTATATACGCTCAACTGCACTGTGCTGCCACCTGCCTTCTGTAATTGGTTATTTAACTCTGACGTGGAAAGTACGTGGTGGTCACATTAATGTGACTGGACTTTGTATATGAGACAAAAACTTGACAACAAATAGGAACGGGCTTACATTTAATACAATACTTTTAAACGGGTACATATTAATTTACATATTACAAAATAAGAAAAAAACAACAACAAATACATTTTTTATAGACTGCACATGGGATACGAATATCCGTGCGCGTGTGTGATTTTTGTGATCAATTTCGTCCAAGATGTTTTTGTGAACGTAACATAAAGCAACATGATTCAACCGCTTTTGTGTCATAGTCGACCTTAGATACAATTTCAGCTTTCTCAGCGCACTGAAGCTTCTTTCAGCTTTACACGACGAAGGGCGGCACACCAAGAGTAGCCGCATCAAATTTTCAACATTTTGAAACAGTGGATAATTGAATTAACCGTTTTTAATGAATGAAATCATCAAAAACGAAATCCAGGTTTATTGAATCAGCCGCTTTATAGAATCAGAGCTGTTTAGAACAAAATGTGACTCATATAAGCCGCGACAACTGAATAATTAAATTTTTATATTACATAGTGATAAACCCTGCAGCTCTAAGTTCTTGGCCCAAGTTGGATTCGAAGGAGTTTAATTTGATGCTTTTAATTAAAAAATTAAAGTATATAATTCACCGTTATGACATTCACGAACCTACGAAAAACACAACTAAAAAAATAAAATAAGACAAATAATTAAGCTCTCATGATATCATATTTTAATAATGCAACCTTTTAAAGCATTTTCTTTATTTTTTCAGGTTTTTTGTAACAAATGCACCAAAATTTTGCTTTTTTGTTGAATTCTCCATACACTCAATGCATATGAAACCAAAAAACAGCAAAAACCATGCCCATGTAAATACATGAATTTCTGATTTCTCAAAGTCAGCAGGGAAAGTTCCCCTCCTGATCCTCTTTAAGTGACAGGCCTGCCTTGAGAGGCACACCCCACAGATTGAAAAGTACTGGTCTACAAAGAGAACAAACAGCATTTGGTGTATAATTGAATTTTGATCAGCGGACGATTTGAAAGAGATAGAGAAATGAACTGCTTTTTTCTGGCACGTGACGATAAGTTTTAAAATGGTTATTTCAATAAAATTTGTTCAGTAAAGCAGGATTATTAATGGATAATTTTCTGTTGAGCTTTAATAACTGAAAGGAGTATTATTTATTCCCATTAAAATTTATAAAAGATGAAACATTTCAAAAAAAAAAAGAGTGAGAAAGTTGAACGCATTAGCTCCGATAGGAATCATAATGTCAAAATATTGACTGTAAAGCATACCTGATTAGCAGGCATTCAGGGGCTACTCGATAGGAGGTCACTGTGAATTTTCATAAACTTTCCTTTCCCAGAAAGTTTTGTGTGAAATATTGCATTAAAAAGATATTCTCATTAGTTGTAGTGTTGTGGGTAGTTAGGAATTTCATTCGAAAAATCGAGAAGTAACCCCATCTGAATAGTGTAAAATCGGGGAGCCCATTTTGTATTACACTAAACAGAATGGTATTTACTTATCACGGTATTTTGACTTTTTGAAGACGGTTCCGTGGATGTTGATGATGATTCAGTAGTTAAAAATTGCTCAGGTTTATTTGATGTAGAAGTTTTGCTACATTTTCCCATTTCAAGTCACCTCTCCACAGCAGTAATCGAATATGTAAAAAAAAGTATTTTTACCAAAAAAAAGAGCGCTCTTCAGGTCACCTACTCTCAAGGAGACCAAAAGACCATATATATCTTTATTTTTGTCGGAACGTTACCCAATAGGGAAACTCCTTTTATTTCTGTCATTTTTTTTCTGGTCATCTTGCGCTTCTTTTTTCGTTGGTCTATCGGAAGTGACATCACAGTATCCATCGTTATGCTGGCTTACGATTTGCTTTTGAAATTGCACGTTAATTTTTAGACTCATCCTCTTTTTTTTTTCTGCAACGCTTTTTTGGTCAAATTTGAGATGCCGCAAACACATTTGAGAAATCGCGCTTCGGTAAGGTACTTTGAAGCCACGTGTTGAATAATGTCAAACACATGACACGTCCCTTTCAATTTCTACCCCAACCTTAGATCAGCTAAGTGGTCTTCTAAATTTTTGTGCATCCTTTGGCCAGGGTGTTGTTGACAGCTGCAAAAATCCGCCAAAGAGGTCTGGTGTCTCATTTTGTATGGGTAACATCGTGGTCGCTATAAGTTGAACCGAATCGGAGAAACAAACACTGCAAAACTCGAAACAGAAACCTGGAAGCGCCGAGAAACGAGATAAGAAAGAAAGGGGCAGAAACTCAGATCCCCGTCTGACTTCTGTTGACTTATTAGCACGAGAGTCGTAAAAAGGGGGGGGGGGTGTCCATCTAGTTTCAGTATCTCAAAGTTGTCCCGTTGTTTCCCCCTAAATAGCAACAAATACGCTGGAATGACTTTCAAGCTGGGGACCGGCGACACGACTGTGGATGGTTGACATTGCACTCGGGAGAAGATGTCCCCTTTATTCTAGCATCCTCCACTGAAGCTAGTGTGTGCAGAGAGCAGAGCAATGACTTGTCATTGGAGTTCACTTTCCGACTTTCCGTTCCCTATACACATCACCCATTTTGTTTTTTTTAGTTCATTTTTTTTTCGATGTTCATTTTGTTTTATTTGATATGAATTAAACATGGTAAATTACGTATTATGCAACTGTTTAAAGTCTTCAAAGCAAAAATAATTTCCCCAAAATAATGAATTTCATCTAGACAATTATCGAGGGGGTCCGATTTTCAAATATTGAGGGGGTCCGGTCCGCAAATATTGGGGGGGGGGGGCGGACCCCTTGGACCCCCCCCCCCCGGCCGCGACGCCCATGTCTGACACCACTGCAGCTAAACTAGAAATGATACAGTATTTGCGAGTAACAATCCTATGTAATTTTGTTACAAATCATCGTTGTTTGCTGTTAATAAAAGATAAGTTTGCTTCTTCGCGAATTAATTACTGCTTATTATCCGGATTTTCGTTTATTCGAACTGCCTTTGGTCCAAGTTAGTCCGGATAAATAAGGTTATACTGTAAATAGAAATAACCCGAGAAGAAGCGCACTGAAAATAAATAATGTTAAAATGTTCAAGATATGTGTTTTTTTAAAAAGAAGGTTAATAGAAAGAGTTTTGATATCACGCACATTAGGTTTCTGTTTTTCAATTGAATGTTTTTCAAATGTATACTTAAATACCATAGGTGGGGAACGTGCGTCCTTTATAAAATATAACTCTTGTAATAATTAATATTTAATTTTAAATGCGTTTCATATAAAATTATCAAGATAATGTTTAAATAAGACAATCTGTCCATTTCGATTGTAAGTTGTCGTAAGTAAGTTCATTGTAAGTTGTCGGCTTAAAGTCAATATACTAAGTGTAGTAATATTCAATTAATTTCAAGTAAGAAACAAAAACAAATAGCCCACTAAATTTTTCCTCGGAGTTAAAATTATTTCACGTATTATTTGCGACATGTTGCTCTTTTGTAGTTGAATACTGTTATTTTTCTTATGAATTTCTTCATAGTAGTATAGTAAAAATACTTAAATAATCGAAAATATTTTTATTTTATTGTTTTCATTTGAAGTGGTAATTTTAAATTCGTATCTCAATATATTTAAAAAAAAGTAACTCCAAAGAAATTGTGAAAGGATGTCTGTGGCGGGCCTGCGTCCAGGAGACCTCATAGCACCTACATTCTTGAAATTTTGTACAAAATTACTTCGAGCCCCGAGGATTTGCACCTGGGGTTTCTTATTTTAAATTTTGAATTAGTTTTTTTTTTTGTGATTATTTCTTTAGTCTAAAATTTCACGTAAATTGCCTATTAAACGGATGAAAGATTTCTCACATCCTTTAACATTTCATGTTGTTCCAAAAGATTTTTTTCTGCATCAAATAAAGCATGTAACAATTTTATCAATAAATTAGAACAGCAGATATAAGGGTTTCCATTTTAGCGAAAAGTCCTAGGCTCAGTCTTTAGGTCCTTTAGAACCTATAGCTTTGCAAGTTAATACAAGTTAGTTTGGAAGACTTGAAAAGGGTGCTCGTTAAAGTGATTTTTTTTAATGCCTCGGTTATGCATATTTCTATCAAATTCGTTGTATATTTTCGGGTAGGAGTGGGATTATGTTCTAAAAATGAGCTCTTCATTTACATTCTATTTTCTATGGGATTGAGAGGGAAATATTCACTTTCTTCGAAACAGAACTTGTAACGTGTTTCTCAATCTGATTCTTTCTGACAGACGATTTAAATCTTCGCGAATCAAAGAAGGTTTCGAATCAATCTTCAGGAGTTGGTAAGCGTCAACGAGCAGGGGGCAGAGTCCCCTAGTAGGAAAAAAAATAATGCAATAAGTTGTTAATTACTCTTAAATGGAATTACAAAATTATATTTCCTTGAAAACCTTCGTATGTAAAATAATAAATAAAATTTAAAGGATTTTTACTCCCTATAGATATTTTTAAAAATGCAATACAGTGATAAAACTGTAAAATCGCATTTATAGGATTATCAACACATCCTTTATTTTCACTGCTATATTTTTAAATAATTATTTTTTAGTATTTATTTTTTATGAGGGGGGGGCGCTGAAACAAGGTCTTGCCCCTGTTCGAAAATGATCTAGTTACGTCCCTGCAGCAGACGTCTCCGAATTGATGAAGCACACAATGAAACACCTGTAGCTGTTGACCACTGTGCTGCCAATTGTCTAGAAGAAGCTGTGCGGTCCGTCAGCGCCATACGCACCAGGTGTCTGTCATCGCGAGCTGACGTCACATTTCGGGGTCCACTCCCGGATTTCCGAGCTGTCCGACCTTCGTCCGTCCACTGCTTCCAAACACGCATGATTGTGCTGCTGTTACGCTGCACACGAGCGGCTACTGCACGATAAGACAATCCAGCTTCACGAAGGCCGACGATTCTGCATCGTTCAAACTCCGAAATTTGACCAAATTTCGCTTTCTTTCGTCGAAGAGGCATAGTAAAGATTCAGTTAACATTTACTCTAGCATATAACCACCGATAATCATAGAGGCCTCGCTACAGCCGTCTATTTATATTCGGTTCAATTCGCCGTTCAGAGGGCGCTGCTCATCATACGCATGCGCTACCGGTCTGCAATTCTAATCATTTGCATATCATGCCCTACTTTACATTTCCTGCCATTTTCAGCTCACTCGCGTAAGCCCTTCGTGGTGTTGCAATTTTCACAAACAGAAGTGTATAATATATATATATATATATATATATATATATATATATATATATATATATATATATATTATATATATATATATATATATATATATTGTACACATCAAATGTCTCAGAATGAACCAGAAAAAAGACGGAGGCTCGAGTCATATCACCCGGAAATTTTTACAAACTGAAGTCTTAAAAACGCAATTTTAGTCAATTTTTGGCGGCGTTAGAGATGGTCGGGGGGACATGTTTCAGCGTCCACCTCCGGTGAAATTTTCAAAATGTACATCACAATTCGCCTTTTCGGGGAATTTTAGTAAAATTAAGGGAAAGAGGAGTTGCAATTCAATTCTCCAACTTTTTTTTTAACGCAATTTTAGATTATCTTTGGTGATTTGTGATATTGAGGAAATGAGAAAGTTTTCAGATGCTCTCTTCAGAAACTTTTTCGGAACGAAGCTAAAAAATCACATTTCAGGATTTCTTTGATGGTGTTAGAGGACTGGTCAGAATTTAGTAGTTGTTCCAGAAAATTTTTTTCTTGGAGTTTCGAAAACGCTATTTTAAGCTATGGAGATGTTTGGAAAGAACCTCTCGGAGTATCTCCCTGGAAATTGTTTGAAATTTAAATCACTAAAACACAGTTTAAGCAGGGGCGGACTGGCCGGCCCGCGGACCGATGCGCCTTCCCGTCTATTCGCCATTGCGCCCTCAAGCCTAAACATCTTTACTTTTTTTTGCACCTTTTTTTTCGTTAAGTCAAAGGGAGGGGGGGGGGGCGTGCTGAAATAGGGTGATGCCTTCCTGCCCGCTTGTTCTTCCATCCTCCTGTTTATGTTTGAGTGCCTTCGGTTTTTTCTTTTTTTTTTTTATATTTGAAGCGTGTGAAGCCTTCCACAAAAGTCTGCTGCTGTTCTCAGTTAATACTTTATTACAGTAGAATAATAAATTGAAATCGCAGCACCCGTTATGTTATAGGTAAGGCGGGAGGGGGGAGAGATTATATATAAAAATATAAAGAGAGAGAGAGAGATTCTGAGCAAAAGTGAGCGCCCTCGGATCTGTGGCCTTTGTTTTCTGTCTCTTACGTTCAGCAATCCATAAAAGGTTTACTGAAGGTGTCCACAGTTAATATTTTATGCTAATTAACTTTGAATTCATAGCTTCCGGGATGTAATAGGTATTTCAGGGATGAGTTGATGAGATTTTAAGCCAAAGTTAGCGCCCTGCCGCCTATGTGCCCTCGAACCTGTATGCTTTTTTCCCTGCTTGTGCAACTTTTTTTTTTTGTAAGTCGGGGGGAGAGGGGGTGGGGCTCAATCCTGAGACAGAATGAGCGCATTTCGGCCAGCTTGTTCTTCCACCCCCTTGCTTGTACGCCTTCGTTTTTTTTAAAAACATTTGAAGCGATCCATAAAAGTCTGTTGTTCTAAGTTTATACTTGATTATAATTGAAAAATATATTGAAATCATAGCACCCGCGGTGTTATAGGTAAGGAGGGGGGGGGGAGTTTAGATCTTGAACAAAAGTGAGCGTCCTCTGTTTTAAATTATACGATGTTTCCAAACAGAAATTAATTCTCTTACACAAAGCCCCATTACGTAAAGAAAGAAAGAAGAAGGGGGGAAAAAATTGATCCGACTGCACCATGGAAGCGGAGTCACGGCAGGGACTGGGAGGAATCTAAAATTAGATCATTCTTGAGCAGTTATTTTCATCCTTTGGTTCTTGTCCGTACGCATCCTGTAGTTCACGGGAAAATAAATATTTCATCGATGCTGTTTGTAATTCTTGAAACACACACGGTGAAGAGATATCACAACTAGGAAAATTTCCACCCCTGCCATTCTTACATATTTATTTCAAAATGTGTTAAGAGTATATACGAAAATACAACATCAGTATATCGGTATTTATCGTAGATTTATGTTTATATTTGATTAATTTTAATAGTATAGTATAGCCAAACTTGATTATTACGAGCGCGAAGAGACCGCGATATTTGCTCGTTTTACCGAGTGCTCTGAAAAAAAGGTTACGTGAAAAAAATCATTAAAATTGAAACATGTTTACTTTGTCTTAATATATAAAAATCTTCTGTGCGGACGTTTGTCACCATAAGGCTTTTAAACGGCTAGACTGATTTTGATGAAATTTTTTGTGTGTAATTAAGTTGTTGCAAGCATGGTTTCGAAGCGCGATGGATCGAATCGGAAACGTTTTTGATAATTAATTAAGAAATTTAAAAACATTGGATGGTTATATCTCCCAAAGGATTAATATTTATTTTAACCTATTGTTGAGCGAGAACTGAAATAAATATGTAACCCGTTGCCAAAGAACAATAAGAAAACCGGCTCTGCTTTTTGTAATGAAATTTCCTACTGTGATTGTCAATTGAGAATAGATAAAACGTAGAGAGAGAGAGAGAGAGAGAAGCCTTCATATCTCTTGAAAGCAACGATTTTAGGTTCCCGTGAAAGTACCATAGAGTAAAGACATATACATAGAGAGGCCGCGTCTATGGTAAAAAGGAGATGAAATTGAAGTCGGAATTATGGGGGGGGGGGGGGGGAATTATGGGATACAGCGGTGCAATTATGGGCGAGGTTATGAAAGCAACCAAATAAAATAGCTCGCGGATTGGTTTACATTTTAATTTATATTGTAATGCACTTTCAAAATTCGCTTCATAAATTCAAACGCTTCATAAACTTGCAACAATACCTAAGTTTAAGTTAACTACCAATTGAGATTCAGTTATAGAATGTTTTGAATCTAAATGTATCTCAAGATATTTAGCAAGAATCTAAGGATCTTGGGATACAGCGGTGCAACTTCTGGCTTTAAATTCTTAGTATAGCGGGGCCTCTCTATGCAATTTCTTTACTCTATGGGCCCCGGCTATGATAAAAAGGAGATGAAATTAAAGTCGGAATTATGGGATACAGCGGTGCAATGATGGGCGGGGTTATAATAACAAGATCGCTTCGCGAGAACAGTTTTCACCAATCTCGCAAAGGAACCGAATAAAGTAGCTGGCGCATTGGTTTGCATTTTAGTTGCTTTGATTGTTTTTCGTTTTTAAAGAGTTTTTAGTCATTTTAGTTGAAGAATGTTTATTTTACATCGGGAGGGGGGGGGGAGGGATGAGTGACTTTCGCTTATTCAGAGAATTGTTTTTACCTTTATCATTTTTTAAAACGATATCCTTTCTACTGTTTTATTCTTTTTATATGGGGGATGTTGCAGCGGGATTTCCCGTTTGTTTTAGATGGGTAATTAGTTTTTTACACTTAATACATAAGGACTTTTTTATCCTTTGAATGTGGCTGAAGGAACAAACCATCAAGTACGGGAGAAAAAATAGTTAATAAAACAACTGTTCAGTGGGCATTAGATAAATCAAGTTGTAATAAATACACGCATTAACATTTTTTTTACTTATTTTTTTCAACAAAGCGGTTTAAACACTTGATAGTTAATTGAAATTTTTTAACTTTTCAATTTACAAAATTTGAACAGAACAACGTCTGTTGGGTCCTCTAATTATTTTTATATTTCTGTACAGTACCAAAGAAGTTTGTGATTTGATTTGAACTGTCTTATTGTCTCGTTCTTGTTTTCGAGGAATGTGGGTTCCGAAAAACATCGTCATTTGCATTTGTAATTTCAAAATAGTTTGAAGTTTTTCTCCACTTTAGAAGCAAAGTATGCCGAGGTCTATTTAACTTCAAATTCTTTACATTTGTCGTAATGGTGGTTGCTTTTATATATTCCCCCCCCCCCTCTCTCTCTTGACTTTCAGCTACAATAGCCTCGGAAATGATAACATTCTCTTTAACAAATATGTTATTTTTAAATGCTCCTCTACCCCACGAACTTAAAAAATAAAATGCCTTGTCATCACTGGTTCTCATGATTATGTCTTATCTCTAACTTTCGGTTAAATTCAAAATGTTAATGGGATTTTTCCAAAAATAGAATAATCTTTTCTGAGCAGGAAATCAACTGACATTTTATGAATTCCAAAAATATTGCTCCCTAGCTTTCTTTAAGCGGAGTTTGCTCGATAAGCGAGTTTTGTTCCCGTAGACTTAACCACTTAACATTGTACCAACCAAATTTTTTTGATTTCCTTGTCAAATCCGAATTCTCGTTAAATCAGGGCTCGCTATAAAAGCGAGTTCGATTGTATCGATCTTTTGAGGATTTAAGTTTTGTTGAAGAAACAAATTGACGTGAATAAATTTTTTAACATTTTAATCAAAAAAAAAATAATTTAAAATATTCCCTCTTCCACCAACGACGATCCTTTGTTTATTTACATCCTAAATTTTTGAATAAATTCGAGCGTAAACAATTTTGAAAATTAGATTGGAACTATGCATTATAACTCAAGGTAAGCTTTCAATTAAAATGTGATGACCAACAGTCAATGACAAATACGATCTACACTTCGCAGTCTTGATGAAAAACGGCTTCTACCGGGACCAATGTGACAAAAAGAAAGCAAGCAATTTCAATTTATCTATCCAAAATGAGATACGTACATTATTAAATAAATTATAGGGGGGAGGGGGCGTCGCAAGGAGGGGGGGTGGAATTTTTAGTGGGAGGCAGGTCCGTGATTTCGCATTTTTGAAAAGAAAGGATTCAATGCAAATTTTATTGGAAAATAACAAAATCGCGTTCCACCGAACATTCCCCCCCCCCACTATTCTGAAAGCGATTCGGATAATCAGCTATCCGGATGGTTGGAGTTCGAATAATTGGAGTTCTGCTGTGGTTATTTTTGATTTGTTAATATTTTTATCCCACTTTGCATTTCACTGTCAAGATTCTTCTGTGAGAATAATATTTCATTTGCAACTTTACTACCGAAAATAGCAAAAGTGTTCTTGACAAGAGGATTTAAAAAAAAAAAAAGGAGGAGAAGAGGGGGGGGGGGGTTCAAATGCTTCTAAAGAAACGAAAAAAAAAAAGAAAAAAGTTTTTTATAGTTTGGCCAGATGGTCACTGAAGTCTTCCATCAAAAATGCTACAGTTAGGGGTTTTTCCAGAAAATTATGTTGCATTTTTCGAAAATGTTTACACAATGAAGAGCTCTCAGAGATTGCTCCAATATTGAAATGTAATTCACTTCCACACTTTTCAAAGCAGAAATTATTAATATAAAAAAAATAAATAAACAATTATACATTTTGAAAAAATTCCGTGTTTCTGGACAATCATGAAATTAATATTAATAGCAGCTCTTGCGCAAGAAGCTCAAAAACTCATCAATCGAAAATGAGAAGCATCAACAACACGTGGTGATTAATATATAAAATATATATACATTCCAAGAATAAATTGATTCAAGAATCAGCTCCAAACTAAAACTTTGGGAGGGGGGAAATTCTTAATTTGCTGAATGAAATTCAATTTTTACCGAATGAAAAAAATATGAACATGCACATATTTACGAGATACATATCTTATGAGAAGGGGGCCCGATTAACCTAAATTAGGGAAAGCCTTTTGTCTCTCAAGCCCGCCGGCCGATGCCCCCACGAACGCTCTTTGATCACCTTTTTTTTTTTTCCCCTTTTGCGCCTTTTTTTTTTTTTTTTTTTTTTTTTTTGCCCCCTCGGAATTACCAATTAGAACTTCGAAACGACAAAATAAAAACGTGCTCACATATCAAAGGGGGGAAAATATATATATATATATATATATATATATATATATTTTAATACTGTATTCGAATTTTAGGAGTAAAGAAATCTGTGGGAGTTCAATAAGAAAATACATAAACTGAACTAATCAAAAAGACATAAAACACGGAAAAGTTTTACGGGGGAAGAGGCGGAGCATCGGCATCGGCTGCCCTGGAAGTCAAAGAGAAATTATATATAATATTTTATGGCAAGAAAATAATTACCGTTGTCAAAAAAAAAAAAAAAAAAAGGCCGTGAAAAGGAAATAGCAATATTTTTTGGTTTCTAATGGTTTTGTCAGCATAATCATCCAACTGCGGTACCTGATGATTTGAGAACGCAATAAAATAAATCGACATGCCACAAATACAATTGACTTGCTATGAATTGAAAGTGCAGTACGTTGTTGTGCGACAAATACATATCACATTGATGCTGCTTTTATGAAATTTTATACGCTCGCTTTTAAATACCACAGTTCAGTTAGGTAAAGTTTTACTACGTGAAGTTTTCATATGGAGATGACATTTAAAAGTAAAACAAGTTACTTACCTCAGAGGTTCAGCATTAAAACTTAGAATTAATGCAAGAAATAAAACTTCTAAATTTTAATCAATATTGAAAAGAGCAGCGAAAATAATTCGACTAGTCTCTGAAACGATGAAAGCGACTTCAGCATCAAATTTCACTTACCAAATCTGGCTTCTCTCCATGTTTTAGTGCTGCCATCTGTCTTGAAAACGGTACACTAGTTCATCATAGAGAAAAAAATGCTCTGAAAAGGATTTTTGCTTTACTTCAAGACTTATCTGAACCAGGGTTGATCCCCCCTCCCCATATCTTGAGTTCTGAGCTTTTTTGAAGAAAAAGATGCATTTATTCAATTTTTTTTAAAGGTTAAAATAATATTTTAACCAAAAAAAAAATGTTTTTTCATCAGAGAAATTGAGAACAAAGGTTTTTTCCATGCACTTTCTGTGACTATATAAAAAGATTGCGTTGAGAATAAACGAAATATAACACTTCCCCACTCTAGCCCAAGAGAAGGATTCCTAAGTCCTTACATCTTTCTTTCATAAAAATGCTACAAATAGCTTTAAATTTCTGGGGGTGGGGTGGAGATTCTGAGCTTTTTATTCCTAATTATATGTTTTCAGAAGAAGAATTCAAGTGGGAACCCCAAACGCCCTTTTTCTATTATTGTAACCAGAAAATAGCCTTAAATTGCATTCTTCAAGCTTGAGTTTTGAAAAATTTTAGAAGAGCCACATGATTTCAGTTTTGGATGCGCTGATAGTTCATCCTCCTAGCATCACTAAAGATCCTAAAAAAAAAAAAAAAAAAAAAGGAAAATTGTGTTTTTTTGGTACATCCACAGGAAAGCTAATAAACCCTTCCTTCCCAAATATAGCTTAAAATTACTTAAACTAAAAAACAAACAAAAAAAAAAAAGTTCCTGCTTTTTTCTTCTATGATTTTCTTTCTTCTATGATTACAAACTATGGTTTAAATTTGCGTTCAAAACTTCAATGTTGAAAAGTTTCTAAGCCAGAACAGTTGGATACCTAACATCACCAAAAATTGATATTTTCATACCCTGTTACTGTCAGAGTGAATAAGCTTTGAACACAATGCACTAAATTTTACTTCCTGCTACATCCAAAGGAAAGGAGCTAAAGTTAAAACATTGAAATTTATCTGGACTGATCCTACTTTAATTAGGGTTATTCTTCATATGTAGTTTTTGCTGGTCATTTGTTTGTAAACATATTTTGATCTATAATTGAGTAACATTTCCTTTATATTTCTCTGTAACTTAGGCATCTTCCATTGCACTGATGCATACGTCAGGGGTGACCCCCCCCCAAAAAAAAGGGAAAATACCTCTCAAAAGACTCCCCTTAAAAATTTCAATGCCGCAGTCTGCGCCATGACCCCCCCCCCCTAAGTGGGGCCCCCTGCATAAGTGAGAGATTGTGGTGTTTTAAATACAGTAACCTCCATTTTATTTGAATCTTGTTTGTTTCAAAAAGTTTTTATTCAGTAAAGCGGCTGATTCTTTAAAGCAAAAATGTGCCTTCTTTTTTTTCCAATGTGAAATTCTACATGCAATTTAAGATAACTATATTCAATTCTTAGTCAAACAAGATAATGTATAATTAAAAGTATTCTGTTCACTAAAAAATTTTGATTATTTAAAGAATTAAAAATTTTATACTAAGATTTTGTTGTAAAACAGTATAAAAAAGCGATTACAAAATTCAAATTTCAATTTATCCGATTCAAAAACTGAATCTGCTGTTGATTACTAAAATTAGGTAATAATTAATTTAAGCCAGGGTTGTTTGTTTTAAACCATGGTCGTTTAAAAAAAAAAACATGTGGTTTTTTCAAAAATGATTTTTTTTTTTTTGAAAAACTTCAGTTTCCCCCCAAATGTTTTCATAAGTTTTACATATTATTGCAAAGAGTAAAATCTAATTGATGCAAAGCTATATAGATGAATTATAGATTTAATAGATTTAGTAAGTTATTTTTTAAGGTAATGCAAGTTCGTTAAATAGTTTTTCTTTCATTTTTTTCTTTCTAATCAATGCAGCTTTCCTATTAGGTATACAAATATGCAAGGAAGACCAACTAATATATTCTAAATTACACAGAGAAAAAATCCACGCAGCTCTTATATTTTGCATTTCAAAATAGTCCAAAAAGCATATTTCAAGCAAAAAGCCCAATAGCTCCGATAGCCCGGTGGCTAGAGCGGTGGACTTCCAAACGAGTGGCCCTAGGTTCGGGTCCCAGTCGGAACGAAAATCTCCATCTACTTCTCAGGGATCAGTTTTAGGGCCTCTTTTGTTTATTATATTTATGAATGACATCAATGAAAATATTTCTGGAAGCATGAATTGTTTTGCTGACGATGTAAAAGTTATGGGGATTGTCGAAAATGAAGAACAAGTAAAACAGCTGCAAGAGGATTTAGATCACATTACTAAGTGGGCAGATAAATGGGGTATGGCAGTTAATGTAGGGAAATGTCAAGTGCTACACTTAGGTCATGGAAATAAGCGTATGAGATATCGTTTACAGGGTTCAGTCATAAATCAGGCAGAAAATGTTATGGATCTGGGTGTCTTTATAAATCAGGACTTCAAGTTTAGTCAACAGTGCAGTATTGCTAGTAACAAAGCCAACAAAATGCTTGGGTTCATCAATAGATCTATTTCAAACAAATCTAAGAAAGTTCTTCTGCCTTTATATAGGAGTTTAGTAAGACCTCATTTGGAGTATGCTGTTCAGTTTTGGTCGCCTTATCTGAAGAAAGATATTTTTGTATTGGAAAGGGTTCAAAGAAGGGTAACTAAATTAGTAAAGTAACTCTCAGATTTAGATTATGATACCAGACTTAATAGGCTTAACATGTATAGCCTGGAGCAAAGGAGAGTCAGAGGGGACATGATTCAGTTATTTAAATTTATCAAAATGAAAGATGTAAATGGATTAAATTTTTGCGGGGAAAGCAGGACAAGGGGTCATTGTTTTAAGCTATTTAAATCTCAGGCTAACTTGGAAATCAGGAAAAACTATTACTTTAGCCGGGTCGTGGGCACTTGGAATAGCTTACCGAAAGAGGCGGTAATGAGCAAGGGAGTGGATAGCTTTAAGAGGGCCATTGATCTTCATTGGGGACTAATTAATTGACTAGGACCAGCCTAGCTGGGCCCAGAGCCTGTTGCTGGTCGTCACATTTGTATTTGTAAAACTACTTTTTCGACCTAATTTCTTTGATTACTTAAGATTCATTGAGACAGATTATATACCATTGAAGCAAAGCATAGTGTAAAAATATCTTAACACTAGAATATTTAAATGAGAAGAGAAAAAAATAACTAAAGTCGAAGAACACTTAAAGTAGGCATAAAATTGCGCTTATACCTGCACACTTTTTGCATCCCCAATAGATGATGCAGTCAGAGCAAGAAAAAAAAATGTATAATGTTTCCCATTGTCTAGGTGTACTCTATCTGCCCTAAAAGTGTGTAAACGCTATACTGATACACCCTGTATACGGCAGTTTTTCAATGTTAAAGCTGGATTTTGTTCTGTTTTTGAGGGACTGATTTAATTAACCATTGATTTAAATATTCAGTGTTCACTCTACAGGGGGGGGGGGGAGCTTAGGCTTGAATAAATCTCACACAACAAAAAATTCAAAACTATGAAACAAAAGTTGTTTTATTCACCTCATTAGTTACAAAAGAAAACCGCTTTGAAATATTTTAATAAATGAAAGACATATTTAGCATAACTACAGGAGCACCGTTTGAATGATTGTATAAGTTTTCTTGGCTGAACAATATAAGCATACATGTATTAAGCTAACTAATGATTACAACCAACTAATACTCTAATAGTTTACGAATATGTAAAATAAGTAATCAACAAAAAAAGAATAAAAATGAGATTTACAAATGTAAATGCAAAATAAAAATACATGGAAACATAAAATTGCAAACAATAACTGTATAAAAAGGTAAATAAATAAAATAGTTGATATGCAAGTATAAAAAATATGTCACATAACATTGAGATTGAAGAAATCTGTTTAAATTGTAATGACAAATATAAAACGCATACAAAATTAAAAGAAGCTTACACATCTGTGTTTGCTGCATGAAGGATTACAAGTCGGAAATTATCACCCCAGCTAACTAAAGATTTTCAAAAAATAAAGAACTACAGCAGGGTAAAGAGAGCTAAGGATAACAACACTTTTAAATATTTTCATTAAATTGTGAAAATTTGAGATATTTGAAACAATGCCAAAGCAAAACAGAGTACAAAAGAATGAATTTTCACTATGTACAGAGCTTCAGTTTTTAAGCATCATAGACATTACAAAAGTCAACAATTTTAAATCCCTAGATCCTCAAAATCATAATTTTACATTTCCTTTAGCATCAAATACAGATATCTGTAAAGTAGTACAAAGACCTCTAATACAATTATTGTTTTTGCATAATTAAGGACTTTAAACAATCTAGGCAAATTGCTCCACAGCTGATAACCATGGAACCAGCACAATGTTAATTGTAATGTATGCATTATTTAAAAGCATAAAGCAAGTTATTGTAACTTCAATTTACAATTATCATTAAACAATCAAAGTAATTGAGGAAACAGATTTTTTTAGGAATCAGAAATTGGATTTTTAAAAAGAGGAAGTTGGAAAGTTTATAGTGGAACATTAATATTCATAAAAAAACATTTTCACTTTTAATAGATAATAGCTTTAATTGTATAAAATTTATTACACATATATACTAATTATATTTTTTCTTAAAGTTCCCAAATATTAAAAAATATATGTAACTTGTAAAAACACTTTTGCTTTAAAATATTTAGTCTTTAACTTTACTGTTTAAACAAGCGTAGAAAAAAGGATTTAAAAATTTATATATCTACATATTATAGTTGAGTAATTTATAGTTGCAATTTCATTTTTTACTATTTTTTTAAAGCTTAAAGTTGGGTTAAATCAAGTTCTAACCTGAAATTGAAGTGAGAGAAAAAAAGAACAATTGAATGATTCTTTAAATTTCAGTTTCAGCTTTCTGGAGTTATTTCTGCTTTGTTGTTATTCATCAGTTAAACTGCTACATAATACATTGTTAAAAGATTTCATGCAATTACTCTTTTCAATACATATAACATTTGACTACCATTATGCATAGGTATGTAGGAGAAAACAAATGCATATTATCAATAAACAAAGTATTAGGTTACAATAAAGATACTGCCTTAACTACATTTCAAAGTACAAAGTCAGCATTTAATTTTTATTTATTTTCTTACAAAGTAGCAATGACAGCAAAGGTTTTTAATCTCTTTAATTGATGCATATTTATGAATGTTTATTTAAAATTATGCCACAACACTGTTATAATACTTATTGCAAAATATTTATGCCTGTTATGATTTGCAATTTTCAGCAGCAAAACTAAAATTTACATACACTTATTGGAACACACATGATTTTAAACTGCACTGAATATTTAATTTATTCACCCAGTGACCATAGTACATTCAATATAGTGAAGAAATTCAAAGTAAAACATATATTTTTTAAATAATACTGGTAAAAACGTTTTAAAATACTATGTTAGGAATATGGAGCTTCTTTATAAGTTTTGGAAAAAAAAAATGATTATTTTTATTAGAAAGCAAGTTTTTCACATTTTAATCAATGATCAAACTGATTATGTTTCAGAATATATGTTTCACATACAAGAGAGTTTCACTGGTATCTTTGCATATACCTAATTTTCAGATGTAATGAACAATAAATAACACGAGACAGGTTATTTTGGCAGAAAATTTAAATTCATCCATTTGGCATCAATATCAGCGATTCTTAAACTGTGGTCCACAGTGTCTTGTGACTTTAAGCTTATAGGAAATAATCTGCATGCCAAACTGTTCCTAATCAATTAGTCGTGAAATGAAACCTCACAATATGTAAAATGTAATATAGAACTTGATAAATGCACAAAAAGATAATTGGTTGTTCAAAGCTTTCTTCACGAGAAATAAGCAATACATTAATTTACTTTTCATAATTTAAAAAAAAAATTTTTGAATGCTTTAACTACAATTAAAGCTAATTTTAAAAAGTCTTTTCATGCAAAATGATTTGAGATCACAGCATTTCAACAGAGAAAAATACGTATATTTTGAACAAGAAAGTATTTCTTAATGTAAATTAAATAAGTTTGATAAGGACGAGGTTTGACAGAATGAATCCAAGAAGTTACAACGTTTCAGAATCGCTGATTTATATAAGTAGTCCTTTACATTTACATGATTACACATAAAACACTTTCTTAATATGTGCTAAACATAGCTTAAAAGCACACATAAACAACTATAAAAAGGTATCACTTGTCAGGCAAGACATAAAATCTTCAGATTTTATTAGATAAGGAATCTAAAGCAATTAAATAATTAAAATAAATAAATAAAAATATCAAGTTTCTTAGCTTAAAGCGTAAATTTAATAGTAAATCTTTATGCGATTCAAAATATGCATTTAAACCACATTTGTAATGCTTATTGCTTCCATTACCATGAGGCACTACATCATGTCAACCAATAAAAAATATATATATATAAACAATTAAACACATAAAACTTTCCTAAAAATTGATTTCCACCGCAAAAATCTGAAGATTTTAGTATTTCAACATTAATACAGACATAGCACAAAGCACAACAGTTGAAAGTTATAGCTACCATTTTTTGTAGCACCTACAAATTTCCCACCACAGGAAATCTACTAGGAAAAGGATTCAAAATAGATTACATTTCTTTTGCAAGATGATAAAATATCACTGCCTTGACAACACATAAATGTGTTAGAATGTTTAAAACAGAGTGTGAAATGGAATTATGATAAAAGAGTGGACTGACCAATGATGTAACTATTTAATTGTAACTAAACAAAATAGAATGACTTTAATTCATAGTGATGTAGATATTATATTAAATAGGTGCAGAAATAAATGTGTATCATAAATCTAGCATCAGAAATTGGCTTTTGAATAGTAGTTGTGTTGCTGAAACAAAATGTGAAGCTTTGATTTACAAAAAAGAGAAAAACACCTTTTAAAGCAATGAATTGGGGGATCCTAAATTTTTGCGGGGGGAAAGCTCTTATTGATGAATTGCAACTCTGAATTTCACCAAATGATAAAATACAAGCATATACACATCCAATCAGAAAAGACATTAGGTATCATTGAAATGAAAAAAGAAAAAAATTAATATTGCTATCGTCTCCAGATTTGTCGAAATTTTAGAAAAACTGTGTTGAAAAAGGAATTTTTTGAGAGGTCAAAGTGGTCTCCTATAGAATAACAGACCCCCTAGCTGCAAACCTTTGTTTTAGATCCAGTCAACACAGAAATTAACTAAACGTCTGAAAATCTCAAGTATAGCTTTAAGTGATGCAGTTCCTTCACCAGCTAAAGCAGGCACAAGAGAAGTTTCAATCTTTAAGTCTCACCTAGACATTTTTAAGCAATCAATACTGTGACTGCTTATTATCAAGACCTCTCTTTGTACAGCAACATTTTCTTCATAACAACCAATGGAAAAAAATCTGAATATTTGAGTGATTCCTTCTGCCTTATTTTTATTATTAAATCCAACAAACACTAAGTTTCACTATACATTACCTTCCTGCCAATGCAATGTCCAAAATTAATTTTTTACTTCAAACTTCTTTATCGAAACTGAAAACATTTCAACAAACTCACAAGATTGTTCTTTAGATACTTGCCGTTAACCCCCTGTGCATAAATTAGCACAATGGTAAATCTCTTTGGGGAAAAATATAGATAAATCAATTAAAAAATCAAATAGAGAAGAAATATTACTTAATTAATTCTTAAAATGGTACAACAGCCGATTCTCAGGCATTTAAGTATAGCCTTTAAGGTAATTTCCAGAAAAGTCTATTTTTTAAAAAAAAGATGAAGATTTTTGTGAAGACCTCATTACAGTGAATTCAATTATGAAAAGCCTACTTTCCAGATTGAATTTTGCAAAGTATCTATTATAACACTTCCACAACAAAAAAGGAAATTGACCTATTGTGAACTATACTATTCTTAAATGAAAAATCATCATATAAGCTTTGTGCTACAAAATGAATTAACTACTATCACCCTGTGCTACAATTGAAACCAATGTAAATAAAGCAGTCTCCATGTGGTTGTTGTCAGTTCTCTCGTGACTTTC
Organism: Uloborus diversus; assembly: GCF_026930045.1. Taxonomy (NCBI): domain Eukaryota; kingdom Metazoa; phylum Arthropoda; class Arachnida; order Araneae; family Uloboridae; genus Uloborus; species Uloborus diversus. Next base: position 139,857,681 of record NC_072732.1, read on the forward strand.
GGTTGTGTTGATGAGCTTTTTGTACTGCGGAAGAGGCTCCATTCTAGCCTTAAAATAGCTATCTGCTGCATTTTCTTCAAAATTTGTGCTTTATTTACATTGGTTTTCCATTTAATTCATACTATTTTTATCCTTGATATTGTTCAGAATACCTTGCAGAGATTCTCACATACTTCTTAGAAATACTTAAGTAAAAGTAAACAGATATGACATCAATTTATCCAAATTTGACTTTTTAGAATCTAATTAATAAGAGTGCACTAGATCAGTGGTGCCCAACCTACAGCCCATGGGCCACATGAGGCCCGCAAAGCTGAAACAGGCGGTCCATTGATTTACTCAATGTTGAACTTGGAGGCAAATATTCAGGAACTGTTTTCTGGAAAACGGAAGCAATTAGTAAAATAAGCATCAAGAAAGGATAACAGCAATTTTTTGGTTTGTAACTTTCTTTCCATTTTTTATGTTTTTCATGTTGCTTAGAAAAATTTGAAATGTTTTCTGGGCCGCTAGAATAACTTTAATATACTTAGTGGCTCATAGTTAAAAAAAGGTTGTGAACCACTGAACTAGATGAATGATGAACTAAAAACCAGTTGATTTTTAAGAGATATACAATAAGTTATGGGAATTTTAAAAAATAGCTTCCTTGAAAAAAAAAAAAAAAAATCAACAATAACATTGACTGAATTTTTAGTCAAAAGCAAAATATATATTTCAAATAATTGTAATGCTCTGCTTCTAACTCTAAATATATAGGGAGAGAGAGACATATTTATTTCCAGTGCTTGATATGACTTCTAACTTTAAAAGGTTAAGCTACGTACACATTGCTAAAATATGTAATTAATAATTAAATGGCCATCATTAAAAATCAGGATTCGATTTAGAAGTCAAACAATTGTCTTCCTACTATAGATCTGTTTTTACTTTTGTTAAAAAGATTTTTCAGAAAACATTGACTGTATTAACCTTCCGTGAAACGAAGACGCAAAAGTATATCATAAAATTGCATTTCAAGATCTTCAAAATAAGTTAGTCCGATTTTTCAACAAATTATTGGTCAGTCCCTACACATAATTTTTAACAAAATCTTTGAACTTACATAGAAAGAAATGAAGAATACCTCACAAGGAAGAGAAATTATTACTACTAAGTAGAGAGTTAAAGCAGCCCAATCCGTAAGGCGTGGAGTTTGTGGTCACAGGGTCACATGCTCAAAACTGACCAGTCAAAGACCTCCATGTTGGCCAATGGTGACTGTTGCATGCTACCGAGGTTATAAAGTACATGTACAATATTATACAAGGTGTTCATAATTATTTTCCCGAATTTCAAGATTAAATATTAACTACTTTTTTGACTGTAACATTTGTTGTTTTATTAAAAGTCTGCTGGGGAACTCATGAAGTACTGTATAGTATTGTCTCAATTCATTATTCATTACAAAAATGGGCAATTGAGGTTGGATTAAAAGTAACTGACTCAAAATTTACATTCAAGCAACTGTGTTTATCACAAGCTTGTATCAAGCATATAGTACAAGGTCTTTTTTCTTCAACCCCCAATTGCAAACTAAAAAGGCCAGTTGTGCGGAAAATGGCAGGTGTGCATAGTAGGTGACACCATATCTCCCTTTTGATACCTTTTGCCACTGCCGAGTCCAACCCTCCGTTTCTTGCTAAACAACAGTCATGCAAACATGACTCTCCGTTTACCGCGCCTAAGAACCGCCAGGACAAAGGCAGAACTAAATGCAATATATCAGACAGTATCTGGTATATTGCATGATATATGTTTGCATGACGATATATCTTCTATCTACCAGTTTGTAGGCACTCTCAGCTTCCATTAGATGACACCTGCCTCCAGCTTCGTTAGCTTCGTTATTCACTATTTCAGGCTGATGAGTTCTAACAAGAATGAAACTGCAGCCTCTGGATGTGAGAACCGGGCTGTCTGCTATATTGCATGTATGACTCTCTCTATTTACTCTCCCACTAAGTGTGAGCTAAGTGTTCTTGCGGACAGAAGAGAAAATTGCAGCAAAAGTTCATCAAAGAATGAGTCAAGTATATGGAGACAGCTTTATGTGATGGTGTAGTTTCTAACCAGTGTTAAAAGTTTGAAGATGGACCAAGTGATGCACAATATGAAGGCAGTCAAAGACTTAAGTCTATACAGATGACTTTGTTCATCAGATAATAAGGAAAATTGATGGTTCATCATAATTAAATTATCAATGAAAGAAGTGGCTAATAGGGGCAATGCTTTCAAAATAACCAGGAGCTCAAAAAAAAAAAAAAAAACCTCACTCACTTCAAATTATTGGTGGCAACATTTTACGTTCATAGTTTATTCATAGATATGAACTGCCTCAATTGTCAAGGAGATTAAGTAGAAAAGTAACCTTCATTGTGCATTACTTTCAGAAACAAAATCATTGTTTTATATTCAACCGTCTTTCCTGTGCAACCTGTCAAAGATTGCAAAAAAAAAAAAAAAAAAACCTTTTAGATCTCTTAGAATATTTTCAATCAACTGCAGATCAATGAAAAACATGTTGCTGCAAGGGTTTTATAATGCAGGGAGAGGATCAAACAGAGATAAATATTTGTTACTAAATGTTTTTAACATTTATAGCATCAGAGAAAAAAAATCTTACAGAGCAATTTTCTCTTTTCGTGAGGCATTATTCATTAAAAAAAATCATTTTAAGTCCATGTTATGAAATTTCAAAATCACCCTGAATCGTAAACATCTTAAACCAACAATATCAATGTTAGAAATATAAAACTGAAGAATATAAAAGTAACTATTAATTTTGTGATAAAATGAATTCATAAAATAACCATATGATTTACAAAACTACAGGACATGAGGAAAAAAAAACACACACATACACACACACAGGATACCTTGTTCACACTCTGGACGGTTGGATCACAGTGTTATTATTCATCCTGAAGGTTTGCTCTGTGTTGTCATTGTAATCGGCATGATCAAGGAGGTAGCTCTGCTCCAGATCTATTTCAAACCCAGGATTTGCAATTATTCGAGGTAGATTTTCTTCATGAGGAACTACATGAGACCACAGAAGAAAAGAAAAAAAAAGAAGAAAATTAAAATGAAAATAAATCAACCCAGTTTTATTTTTCTTGTTAATCCATCAATGTCCAATGTTATATTTAAAGAGCAGTTCTACTCCACATTCGTTCGCAAAAGGTTTCATTTAAATTCAATTTCTTGATTTCAGCCGTAGATGAAATTTCTAAAGGTGGTTTTCAATCACTCCACAACTTCTAATAATAACAGTTCTATCAAAATTTAAAATTTTAATAAAAACTATTTACAATGAAACATATTTACATATTGATGAACTTTAATAACTTTTTCTAGATATGACGAGTTATATGCAGCGCTCAAGCTTGTGTTCAGAGGGGTTCAAGATTCAAGTGTCACTAATCAGTAACATAATTATGTATCTCTAACAACGCCATTTTATCGGAACAATCAACAGGAAGTAGCATTGTGTTATGGTTCCTCTGCAACGTTCCCAGTAAAACTGATTGCTTTTCAGTGTTCCTATTTTGCAAATCTTGTCAAAAGTGAGGTATTGCAACACCACAACTGGACCTGAATGTCACTTCATTATCAGCTGTCGAATGATGTCTTAAGGTAGGCAAACACTCTAATTTTTGAAAAATATCGATTTTGAGAAATTGAGGGAGCCCTACTGCTCCTCTTTCAAAATCCGCAATTGTTTTGTAAATCGGTGAACTATTGAGAAAACTAGAAGAAATTTACTAAACTCAAATGACTGCTTATAAAGGAAATTTACTTTTTCTTTCTTGATTTTCACATAACTACATTTTCAAGTTTTATTTATGCCAAAAGCTCTATCCAAAAAAGTATTTACACTAAAGATTTGAAACTTTGCAAACATGGTACCTCAACATAAACTTAGGGGGCAAAAAGCACGTTTTTCAGGGAGAATTTTCAAACATTTACCTGTTTTCAAACATAAAATCTGTTTTTAGTTAATTATTTTGAAATTGGAGGGTCATATCACTCTCTGGTATCTAACGAAGAGACAGATACAAAAAGTTTTAAAAATTATGAAAAACTGAAATAATTGGAAATGTTAAGGAAATGGTAGTTTTTGCTAAAAATATGGCTTTTTTATTAAAAAAAATCTCATTGAATTTTTTTTTCAACAAATAAGAAGTCAAAATGTGTTATTTATGTCATATTTAATAACCGTATAAAGTTTTCGAAAGGTGCATTGAATATTGAAGAAAAAAATATTTAGGGTGTTTGCCTACCTTAAACTAATTTAAAAGAATTTGAATGGTTTTGGCCTTAAATAAATTAAGTTGGATGTTAATAAGTAAAAATCAAGGGAAAACATTTATTTTCATTTTAAAAACTTAGAAGAACAGAAGCTCATTATTTTAACTGAACTGAAAGCCATTTGAAACAACAACTCAAGCAGTGAGAAGCAAAAGGATGTAAGTGGACATTCTCAAGTTTTGAGTAAAACGTGTTTAAAGTTCCGGTTCTAGGTAGACTTTCATTGAATATTTTTTAAAAATCTTGCTGTATATCAGCACTTACCAAGGCTACTAGTACTATATCTTGCCCCAAGACAGAGGAGAGGTTTACCTACCATATGCACAGATTACCTCTAAATTTTTAGTTTTGGCACTTACATCTCTTTGCTTCTCGCTGCCTCATATACAGAATCTTGGGTCATCTGGAAAGTAAGATTTTTAGGGGCCATAAAAAGAAAAATGTAATTATCTAAAAAGATTTATCGCAAAAGATACACAATATTTCAGCTACTTTTAAACATGGTAGACCACCGAATCTTAACACTTCTCATAGGATAATTTTTTGCAGCCCACATTTGGTACCTGAATCATGTCAAAATCTTCATAAAAAAATGGCACCAACTTTTAAAAGCTCAAACTTTTCATTCAATCCCATAACTATATAGCTTTTCCGTATTCAATTGATAACTTCATTAAATGTCAGAGAAAACATTTTTAGCTTCAATTGTCTGACAAACTACGGAATGCAAGAACATATAATTGGAAAACAAATGCAGCTGATTAACATTTGACAATTGTAAAATAAAATTAAAAAATATATATAGGTTCAGGAATCAACAAATCAAACTGACATTTTTTCACCAAGATGTAGCCAATTGGTGGCATAAATAAATATCAGAAATACTCACAGTTTCCTGTTTCTCTGTAAATCAAAGCGCAACTTAAAAGAGAAAGTAGGAGGACAGTAGCAGCAACCATGCATATAGCTGCAAGCCAAGTAGTTGATCCAATATTCTCAGCATCAATAAGAATCTTTCCCAGAAGTTCTGAAAAACAAACGAATTTCTTGAAATCAAAAAAGTATATTCAGGATAATTAGTATTTAACATCATAAAAGAAATAGATAATAATTGTTATACAAGCATTCATTTAATTAATCACTTTAAATAGTCAAGAAGTTAAAATTGTAATATAAGGAGATATGATTATTAATTGTGTTCAATAAGACTATCTTGCAGATACGATATAATAGGGTTATCATTGCTTCCAGTCATTCCTACATTTAATTAAAAACCTTCTACATATTCTTCAAGGCTAGCTCTAATTAGTGAGTAATCAATACAATGTTGATGTATTATAATTGATCAATAAGAACTAATATTAAATTAAAATTTTAAAGGAAATCTAATCCTGAGGAATATCATCAAGTTATGCATTTATCGATCACTAAGATGAATCTCTCGAGTCAGAAAACATACACAGTTGATATACTTTTTTCAGGATACAAGGAGACCTCTCCAAGAGGCCCTTGTTTAGTCACCCCTGTTAGCATGGGTATCGTGGCCGGGGGGTCCAAGGGGTCCGCACCTCCCCAATATTTGAGGATCGGACACCCTCAATATTTGAGGATCGGACACCCTCAATATTTGAAAATCGGACCCCCTCGATAAGTGTCAAGATGAAATTCATTATTTTGGGAAAATTATTTTTGCTTTGAAGACTTTAAACAGTTGCATAATACATAATTTACCATGTTTAATTCATATCAAATAAAGCGAAATGACCATCGAAAAAAACAATGATCTAAAAAAAAAACAAAATAGGTGATGTGTATAGTGAACGGAAAGTCGGAAAATGAACTCGAATGACTAACCATTGCTGGGCTCTCTGTGCACACTAGCTTGCACACGCGGAAAGTCTGCGCGAAACTTGTGCCGAGAGTTCTGACTGAAGAAGGTCCGAGTCAAAGCTGCCGTGGTACCCTAGCCTTTCTACAGTCTAGGCTTGTAGCCTCCTGACTTCTTGTTTCCACTATTAAAATCAGTGCTGAAAAGGAAATGTTTTGACTCCATCAAGGACATCCAAGCACATGTCAAGGCAGTCCTTGCAGATATCCTGGAACAGGACTTCAGGGATGCCTTTGAGTCATGGAAAAGCCACTTACACCAGTGCATTGTTGCAGGAGGTGCTTATTTTTAAAACTATTAGTCAGTTGTACCAATCAGCTCAATAGATCTGTCTTTTTAAACGAAGGCTCATTACTTTTGAATCAGATCATGTATGTAGAAAAATTCCTTCTTTTGATGGTACTGACATTTTAAATCAACAAGTAAATTTTTCCAACCAAAACAGCTGAAAATAGAATTCTTGGGGTTTTAAACTAATATACCGTCAAACTTCCCTTAACGGACACTCCCAGATAGCGGACATTCCCCATTAGCGGATAATTTCTAAATCCCCAGACCTTCAAGACAGGAGTATAATGTGTTTCACTCCTCGTTAGCGGACAGTAAATCAGCCGAGTTTCATTTTATTTTTTTGTGTCTGGTAAGATTTTGCTCAGCACTGCTTTTGTGGCAAGCATGTTTTCTACTCCTTTTCGATGCTCTGAGGCTAATTAGTACCGATAAGAGGATTAACATCCCTTTTTCTCCAAAAACAGGAGCCATTCAAGTCGAACTTTTAAGTCAAACCTTATGAAAGTTTTGTTTTCATTTCATACATGAAATTTCAGTAAAAAACAGTAGAAAAAATCTTTCTCCTTTTACACAGTACCTTGCTTTATCAGTTTGCATGAAAGAGGAATTCATTCATTCAAAAAAAAAAAAAAAACTCTTGTGCAACTTAATGGTATCTCCCCGCCGCCACTAGATTTTGGGAGACGAGTGTCGGCGCCATGTCCTTTCCCTTCGGACACTGATGAGGAATCGGCACAGTATTGCTAGATTAAGTAAAAAGTAGCTGATTGGGCTACATTTTGCTACGATCTGAAACAAAAAAGGTGCTGAAATTCAACGATATTGATTCTATTGTGTTTGAGTGGTTTTGTTCAGCTAGATGAAACAATGTACAAATGCCTTCATATTTTATTTTCTCAAGAAATTCAGCGGATTATTTTTTTATGTTGTAAGTACACTTATATAAGTACTACTCATTAATTTAATTTAGAATCATACACTGTATGTGTAGGTTCAAAATTAAAATGTCATTGTAAATACAAACTCCCCAATAGCGGACACTCCCCGTTAACAGACAAAAAATTTGGTCCTGACGGTGTCCGCTATAGGGAGGTTTGACTGCAGTTAAAGACTTACAAAGACAAGACCCAGCTAAGAATATTCTCAATCAAATTCCTTTCAAAAAAAAAAAATCAAAATCGGTTCACCCATTTAGGCGATACACACAAGCTACACTCCAAACCATTTCTTTTCTGTGTTGGAAGTTAAGAAGAGAAAGAAGATAGATGAATTAGTGACTGCAATGGGAGAAAAACATAATTCATATTTTTTGGAGGAATGGCTTTAAAATTCCAAAAAGGAATGTATTTTTTTCAAAAACAACCACAATAATTTGCTGCCAAAATAACAATTTTCAATGAACATCTGCTGCATAATGGCCGTATTCTAAACGACAGCACATATTTTATATTCTAAAACAAAAGTGAAAGAATGTTGCAATATACTTTTATAACATGTTATAGAATTATGTATTGAAGAAAAATACCAGGAGGATCAATTTGCTTTGAAGTAGTAGCTTGGACGGAAACTGGTTCTCCAGAGCCTAGTTTATTATTTGCCCACATTTTGAAGGTGTATTTTGTTCCAGGTTTTAGGAGATAAACAAAGAGTTGTCGCTGAAAAAGTACAACAGTAACAACAATTTTAAAATAAATAAGTATAAGAACATATTTCAATTAAATTATAAAATTTCAAAAAGTATTTAATATCTAGATTGTCTTTGGTCCCAGTTAGTCCGTATGTATTGTATTCACTTTTTAGTCAACCATGAAAGTTGTTTTCGGCTGCTATAACACGTTTTATGATCATCCAAATGCCTGCTTTTAATATGTATGACATTATCCAAATTCTTTTTGTTGGAAAGACAAAGATGAAGAAAAGAGCAAGGGATTGTTTAGATTAAAACTTCAGGTTTCTACTAGTCTGAAATTGAAGATTTATGGCATACCTGACAACTAACTTCTTCAAGTGGCGGAAAAAAGATACATGCTTGAAAAACAGAAGATTTTTTTTAAAGATCATTTTACAAAGTTATATAAATATATAAAAAAAACTGATTGATTGTAAATGAAATGATTTGCAGAATTACATAATCAGTTTTCGAGTGTCATAAACAAGAAGTACAAAGCTCAGAAAACCAATTACGAAAAAAACTAAATTATGTGTACAGCAAAATTTCTGCAAAAGTTTTTTTTGATGGCTATTAGTTTATGTTCGTCAACTTTATTGAATCCACACTATTTTGGGACCAAGTGTTTTGCCCTATTTTTGAATTTTCTAGATTTTACATCAGATTTGTTCATAAAACTTATAATATAAAGTTAACAGCTTATCAGCATCATTTTCAGAAAAACCATAAATTCTATGTAAAAGAAAATTGATTTATTAATACAGTAGAATACTTATAAAAAAGCACACCTTAGGATCATAGGTTTTGGCATTATATAGATCATTTTACAAATTCAGAAAAAAATATTCAGAACATATCGGCATATTTACATGTTAGAATAAATTTTTAGTTCAATGTAATTTAATATATACATTGCCATTTACAAATGAGTCTGTTTCATAATCAACAGAAAATGCATTATTGTGCACTTTTGCTAGCTTCATGGTTTGCATAACAGCTGCTGCATTTTCAAGAACAATCTAGCACTTTTTCCAATGTAAACACTAATTACATTTAAAAGCTTTGAATGAAGATGTTATGAGGAAGAACTGTACCAAAGTTTAATTTGCCAAAGAATTGTTATGCTTGAATGCAAAATAAAGTACTTTTTAAAACTGAAAAACTTTTTGTTTACTTCTGAAAAGTTGTGCATTTTGTTCAGGCTTGAGTTTTATAGCTTGGTATTATAAAAATGGTAGTAAAATTGTTCACAAAAAAGTTTTTAGGTACTTTAATGTATCACTTAAAAAAAATTTCTTAAAAACGATTTTTAAATAAATGTAATTATTAAAATTAAAATAGTAAGATAAGCTCAAAATGATAATTTAATAAACAGTGTAGCAAATGGTCAGTACAGTGTACTCTTGATATCACGAAGTTGAAGGGATGACAACAAAAATTTGATACTTCAAATACTTGAGATAACAAAGTCATAACTAAAAGTTCAAGCATAAAACATATAAAATAACATTCTTCAACTTTTTGTGCAATTTGGGAAGTTTATTGGGTTTAGGGGTGTAAGTTGCCAAAATTTTCAGGACAGAAATTTTTTAGATAATAAGGGTGTGTGTTTCAAATTTAGTTTTTAAGTAAATAAAAGCATTAAATGTAGCACTTAATACTTAAAAAATGAAAAATAATTATTTTTTACAAAAAGTGTTTTAAAACAGAAAATATTAATTAACACACTGAAGAACTGCCAAGCTTTTTGAAGAAATAAAATGAGAAATTTCACTCTATTTAAGAATAATTTAGTTTCCATCACCGGATAATGAGTAGCAAATTTCTGTTAAATAGTATCATAAAATAAAATTAAATAAGAACTATAATTTTCAACTTCCTATAGATTTAGCTCACTCAGATTACTTATTACTTTTAAACTTTTCACATGTTCTCTCGCTTTCTCCCCAAAATCAACTCCGTTTCAAATTTCTTTTAAAAAGACGGAAATCTATCAAAAGACTAAAAACTTTCGCCCGTAATTGGGCTCAACAGGACCTTAATTTTGTAACATCCCTTGGCTCTAAAGCAGCAGTCTGCTACTTATGGACCACGGTTCAGCTTCGAACCTCAATCGGTCAAATATTGAACCCACGAAATTACATAGAAAGTTTTGATCATTTTTCCAATTTATTAATTGACTGGTTTCAGCCATTTATTATGTACGACTCACAGACTTTCGAGAAACTTTTGAAGAACAAATATTGCTCAAAATTAAAGGCACTTTCTTCCATTAATAAAATGCTCCCTGCATGAACCATACATGAAAAATCTTAAGTCAGCATGCATTTCTCCTATTGATTCTTGAATGCAAATATACCTTTCTATTGTATTCAATATTAATTTGCAAGTGAAAATTAAAATTACAGTAACCACTCATTATATTGCGCTTTTCGAGGTACAAAGAAAAAGTGCGATAAACCCAGGTCATTAATAATAGTTATCCATCCAACACACAAGTAAATTAGCACTTGTTCTTTTTGATATGATTTTCAAATGGTTTCGATGTAGTCCACAAAAGTACTATCACATGCAATAAAATTTAAACATGATTGAAATTTAACTAAATTTTAACATTTGAAAAAGATAAACATCAAATTGCAAATGAAGATGATCTTTCTTAGCTACCGTGAGATGAGTGCAAACATTCCAACATTCTTATTCCCAATAGACTTTCTAATCCCTTTGATTTGCTGTAGAAAGGATGTAAAAAGTAAAAGTAACCATATTGTTTCCAGAAAACTCTGTCGTTCCCTGTCCAGATCATTCTTCCTTTCTTTAATGCAAATCCCAATTTGTGCAACCAAATGCAAATCTATTTGCACTACTAAGTAGTCAGAGAAGGGCGTATGTTTTCTTCTACCTGCCGTATTTCACTCATTGTAAAGGCCTTAGTATCAATACAGAAGAAAAGGTAAGTAATTTACAAACTACCTTAAACTGAAATATATTGCGGGTATGTACATTTGGATGCTTGCTGCTGCTTTTCCAGCGAATTCAGAAGAATAGAAGCATCTGCGTTCTCTTCATTGACAAAATAAGGAAAGAGACTTTTTCTGAAGGGATAACATATGTTTTCATAAATTGTTTCAAACTTAAAGCAAGTTAATGTTTTGGGAGATTGAAGAAAAGAACCATATATCTGTATGAGCGATATAGCGAGAGGTTACTGTAAAAAAAAAAAAAAAAAACTGCAAGGTGCACGCTTCCCTCAGTGGCGGATCCAGCTGATTGTTTTGGGAGGGGCCATCCGAAATTTTTGAACAAACTCCGAACTCCCCAGAAATTTTATTAAAATGAAGTTTTAAAAACTCAATTTTCGGGATATCGAGACATTAGGTGAGGGGGTGGATTTATGAACCTCCTTCGAAAATGTTTCAAAATTTAAATTTCCGAGTAATTTTTGAAAATTAGGAAACTAAAAAGGTATTTTATCTATTTTTGATGATGTACGGAGAAAGGTCAGGTTTCGGGCGTTGACCCCAAAATACGTTTTGAAAATAAAGCTTAGAAACCAAAATATTCTGTCATTATACATTGAGAAGTTAGAAGAGGAGGGGTGCTCTTCAGCTGTCCAGCCTATAAATGCACCTTTAGCTATAATGTTTGCTTACATTAAAGGAAGTGTGAAGAATCCTTCCTTCCTCGAAATATTTTGCCTTTGAGGCTCTAAAAATTCGATTTTTAACTATATTTATACATATTTTAGAAAGGGATGGAAGATTCGTGAGCGCCTCCAAAAATCTCCTTTTAAAGCTATCATCACGATATAAACTAGGGAGGGAGGGGATCCTATCAAAAATCGTTTGTAATTGAAGTCCCAAAAAATTTGATTTAAGTTGCTTTTAAGCAAGTTAAGTGATAAGGGCTGGATAAGCTAGTTTCCTTTGACATTTTTTCCAAATAAAAAACTTAAAATGCAATTTTTTGCTACATATCAAGGCATTTGTGAAAGAGAATGGGAAAAGGGGGGTTCTCCCCCTAGTTTCGAAATTAAAGCCTTAAAAACGAAAATTTAGGCTCTCTTGTGAACAATGTACTCTGAGAACAGCAGCATTTAGAGATCGTCCAAGTGTCTGTAGTTGAAATCAAGAAATGATGTAAAAGATGGAGAAAAATTTTGGAAATAAATGTTTTGTTTTCAGGATAGGCATATAATTTATCTCCCAATTAAGGCCTATACTTCTTTTTCAGCAAAACACATGTGTTAAATTTTGATATCTTCTCATAATATTTTTTTTCTTTAAAAAATTCCTACAATCACAAGGTTTTGGGAGGGGCCATGGCCCCCATGGCCCCCCTCTAGATCCGCCCCTGGCTTCCCTGGACTTGAAAGAAAATTTTCCACAATTTCCGGACTTCACTTAAAATTATACTTGTCAACCCCTGCTCTAAAGAGTCAAAGTAACAGCAGATGTGGGTCCCAAAGCAGAATGCTACAAAATTTCTGCAGAAATTTTACAAATTTCTGCAGAAAATCTACAGAAACTGCAGATTTTCTGCAAAATCATCCAACTCAAGAAAAAATTTCGCACAAATTCTGCAGATTTCTTTAAATTAGAAGTAAATATAAAATTCTTGGAAATTACGGCAATTTGGCGAAAAGCTCGCGAGAAATGTTGAACTCGATAAGCCATTTGCAGGTACTTTAGTTTTACTTTGAACTTAAAGAAATCTGCAGAATTTGTGCAAAACTCTATCTTGAATTGGAAGATATCTGTAGAAAATTGGTAGTTTCTGCAGAAATTTCATATTCTAAATCTGAAAATATTCTGATTTTTCTAGCATTTTTAGTTCCTCTTTTTCTTATTTTTTCCAATCGATCTGCATCACTGCAATTTCCTCCATAAACGTACATTTTAGAAACATGACAACATTGAAATACATCCATTGCCGGAAGTTGCGTGTCTAGTTTGAGATTTCAATCCTGTTGCATCCTGAAAATATTGCAATTATTTACAAAGTTTTGAAGAATTTTATTATATGCTACCCTGTACTCTAACCTTGACTCATTTCATTTATTATTTTAGTAATTTATTTATTTATTATAATTGTTCCTTTATGGCATGTAAAATTAACCAAAAAAACATGGTTTGAAACGTAGGTTTGGATTTTGTATCTTTGCTCTTTCTATGCATTTTAGAAAGCATATGAAACATTTTTGGAGAATCTCAATCGGTTTAGGTTCTACAGAAATGCATAGCAACAGTAAAGTTTTAAAAACTGAAGAAAAAAACCCCCTCCAGTATGCAACAATTTTGATTTAGGGCTCCGGATTTGTGGAAAAGGTTATGTTGATTGCTCTTGTATACAATGTTTGAAGTACTTGTAGAACAATTTAGGTAAATGATTTTACGTTGCAGAACATCGTCAAGTATTCTGCTTTGGGGGATGTGGGCTTCTTTAAATTGTTCCTAAGCCATAAGAGCAATGATGAAGGATGTGAAAGATTCTTGGAAATCTCAAATTGCTTCAATGCAACAAATTGCAATTTTCTTGAAAATATTATTTTTCTTCAAAATATAATATTTTCTTAAAAACTTTTTCCACATAAAAAGGTTTTAAATGAAAAGTTGTTAAGACAAAATTATTAAAAATAGCATTAGATAAGCATGTAAAATCAAGCGGAAAAATAACTTTTCTGCATATAAGTTTTTCAAAAAATTAAAAATCGAGACATCGAGAGTAAAATGTTGTAACAAGTGAGATTTTTCATATGACAATAGTATGATAAAAATAATTATTCTTCGGAATATTTAACTTAAGATTTCATTACTTACATCCCAAAGACAATGGATTTTTGACAATTGCAGAATTTAGATGGCAAATTTGAGAGTGAACTGTATAGCAATCTCCCTGAAGCAATGGTGTCCAACCTACGGCCTGCGAGCCATGTGTGGTCTATGAAGCTGTGCTATGTAGCCTATTGTTATGTTCAATGTTACAAATCTAAAACTATGTTCAGAAAATTTCTAAAGCAACCAATAATTATCACTTGGCATTAAGAATGATTGTTGCAAATTTGGAGCATCACAGTCAGAAACTAAATAAAATTTCATATTAATAAAATACACACGTAGCAATAATAACAACGATTTTCGGTGAGTAGTTTTCTTTCGTTTTCTGTATTTTCTCATGTTATTATGAAAAAAAATTAAGTATATTTAAATTTTTTACGCGTTCTGGGATTTGGACTATAAGATTAATCTTAAAATGAGTTGGGCTCATGGGTAAATAAAGTTGGATATCACTGCTTTAAAAGATGTATTGCATTGAGGATCTTAGTGGGTGATTAGTAAGAAAGGACTGCAGGGATCTAATGGTTTTTGATAATTTACTAGGTGGGTTTTTTCTAATTATAATAAAATAAGGGTTTTACTATTGACTAGAAATCTATTGAACTTTATTTGAAGATCAACTGTAAGAACAAACATCACTGAAAAGTATAATTATGGAGAAAGAAAACTTACTGAAGCTGGGCTAATATGAAGTTGTGGAAAATGCCAAGTTGATTCATTGGTTCCTGCAGGACGATAAAGAAGAGTGAAATTTGTGATAGGATACCCTCCATCATTCTCTACATGCCACCGAACAGTAGCAAGAATGGTTGAAGGATGCACACTGACATTCTGCAATTTTGCAGGTGGAGCTAAAAAATGAAAATTTTCCAAAAAATAAGACATAAAACTAGAAACTATAATTTCAGGAAAACTAAACAGGTACATAGAGAAATTAGAAAAGTAAATGTTCAAACTGGTTTACATTTTGCTGAAAGGAAAACATGTGCCGCAGTGGCATGATGAATAAGGCGTTGAGCTTGTGAGTGGAAGTGCAGGGTTTTAATGCCAGCCGGTTGAAGATCCTTCGTGTTCACTAATAATGAATGGGGCATGCTAAATAAATTTTAGCTACCAAATCCTCAGAGTTACTGTTCCAAATCAACACCACACTGGGGGTGCTGCTACTCGACCCTGGGTCTGAGAGAGCTGTCTCGTTCCCCATCCAACAAGTTAAACATTGTGTAGTGGTAGGTGAGGGTGTAGTGTAGCTAAACCAAGGCAATTATTTCTATGTATAGAAAAACTAACATATTGTAACCAAAAGTGAAAGAAACTTACTTTTCACTAGCAACTTAGTATCTAGCCTAATGAAATCATATAAATTGCTTGCCAAGCAAGTGTAATTTCCAGAATCGCCAGGAAGAACAGCACCAGACACCAGAACATTCTTTTTCCTATTTGGATATTCCCAAGTCAAATTCTGACTTGGTAAAGTACGACCATTTCTCAGCCAAAATATTTTGGGACGAGGTTCCCCGCTCACATTGCATGACAATATAACTTCAGAACCAATATCTGCCTCTGTCAGAGAGGGTAGAGGGGAAACCACTTTTAATGCAGCTGAAAAGAAAAAGAGTTATTTTTACAGAAGCAATTAGAACTATGGAACACATTTAAATAAAAATAAACATTAGAGAAGAATCACTAAGTCCAGGACTGTTATTTGGGAGAGGAGGGTAAATTGCCTTCCTCCTTCTTGACTTGGAAAAAATAATCTTTTTACATGTAAGTGGCACAGTTTTTGTTGTTTTCCGATACAATTCGCTATAAGAATACACAATTTGTTAAGGGGTGCCCCGATGGCTGGTCACTGCGACCTAGCAAGAAATGCCTCATTGGACAAATTTTATCTGAAGAGTCAGCAAATTAGGAGATTTTTGCAAAACTATAATTTAAAAAACATATTTTATATATATATTCTAAGACAAAAAAAAAGTTGCACCATGAAGGAAGTCTTAGAATACAATGACATTTGGAAGGTATGTTAAGTGTATATGGAAGAGTAAATGATTAGAAAATGAGAACGATATAAGCAAAATTTATTGAACAACATACACAAAATGGGTAACATTCAGTATGGGGTATGGCCGCCATTATTCCGAATACAACATGCTAATCGTCTTGGTAACGAATCGTACAGGTTCTTAATGAAGTCCTGTGGTAGTCTCTCCCATGCTGCTTTAACTTTGTTACGGAGTTCTGGCAGATTTCGAGGTACGGGTGGAGTGTTGACATCTCGTCCCATGGCATCCCACACATTCTCGATTGGGGACAGGTCTGGTGAATATGCCGGCCACTCCATGCTGTCTAGGCCTTGAAGACAAGCTCTAGAGACGGCAGCAATATGGGGTCGAGCGTTGTCTTGTTGGAATAGCGGCCGAACACAGGTGCTCAGGAATGGCAAAGCAACTGGCTGCAGGATCTCTTGAACGTAACGTTGGCCGGTCAAAGCACCGTTAATGAACACTAGAGGTGATTTTGCATCATATGCAATTGCGCCCCACACCATGACACCAGGTCTCGTGGACGTATGACGCTGTACAATAAACCGTAAATCTTGGCGCTGACCACGTTGCCTCCACACGCGGATTCTATTGTCGTCTCCACCAAGACAGAAGCGGGACTCGTCAGTGAAGACTACGCGATACCATTCGACGCTCCATGTCCGTCTTGTACGGCACCATTCCAATCTTTTCCGACGATGCAATGCTGTTAATGGCAGTCGTCGTAACGGTCTACGTGAGCGCAGTCCCACGTCGTGCAGCCGTCGGCAAATGGTGCGACCACTTATTGGCTGATTGATGGAAGGTCCCACAGCCCGTTGGATGTCTGCAACTGTGCTGGTTGGATCGTTACGAGCTTGCCTTACGAGCCTCCGGTCCTCCCTCGGTACGGTTTGTCTCGGCCTCCCTGAGCCTAGTTGACGCTGATGTGTGCCTTGTTGAGTCCACTGCCGCCAAATGCGTGCAACAGTAACATCAGTGTAACCAAAGTGCTGTGCTATCCGTCGAAATGACCATCCAGCTTCTCGGAGGCCAATTATGCGATCCCTTTCGAACACTCCTGGTTGCGTAAATTGCTTGCGAACTTTATTTCGAGGCATAATCCAATGTTAAACGACGTAACTAACAAATCAGATTGAGTTAAATTAAAATTGCTGCTCTACTAGACGCCCTTATATAGCTGGTCTTGCGCTGTGCTTAGGGCCACCCTGCGCGCGTTGCATGCGCAACCCTAACCTGGAAATTTAATCATTTGCATATCTTAGGCAGAAGAACCATCCCTCCAAATTTCATTCACATCGGTCCACACCTTCCTGGCGCAACTTTTTTTTTGTCTTAGAGTGTATATATATATATATATATATATATATATATATATATATATATATATATATATATATATATATATATATATATATATATATATATATTAGGGTGTCCCAAGAAATAATGGCGAAAATTTTTTTTTTTGAAATCGAATATGCATACCCTCCGAATTTTTTCTATTCCACCTCAGAAACATGAGAAAAAAGTTTTATTGCAATAAAATAACGGGAACCCGTGCCGACTTGAGGTCAAAGTTGGACCTGAAATCCTGTTATGGCGACTACAGTGAAAAGATTGCTTAACCGTATAATTCCTTACTACACGCAACATCAATTTATTTAAAGCAGATATTTACACAACAATGTTAGATTACAAGAAACATTACTGCACATATTTTTATTTGAATGTTTGCTTTTTGCAGTCAGGATAGAGCTTCCGGTGCTCTTGAATGCAGCGTAACACAAATTGTTTTTGTTCCTCATCAGCTGTTAGCAAACCATGAGAGTTCTGCATAACTTTTACCACTCTTTCAGCTGCATCATTTACTACTCTAAGCATTGAGACAATCTTTTTCACATCAAGGAAGAAATATTATTGACCATACCATAAAAGCTGGATGAATTTTTGTAGAGCAGCTTTTGAGATAATTGAGTCCACATTTTCGTACACTTGTTTCAAAAAACAGAAATCTTTTCTGGGTGCTTTGACTGCCAAAATGCAATGAAGTCATGGTTTCATGTATATTGTCACTAAAAACAAGCAGACATCAAACAATGCTTCACTTTCCTTCGTATCTAATTTTAGTTGTGAAGTAAACAGTAAGAGTTTTAGGGAGTAAATCGCTCGAGCCATCCATCGAGCTTGGTGCATGGCTCCTGGTGGTCTCATTTTAAATTCATTTTCTGTATTTCCAACTAAAAATATGATAGGCAGTTCTATCAACTCTTGATAATCAGCCCTGATCGTAATATTAGTAAGTTCAGCATGGTAAAAGCAGGGTTGGCTTTCTGCCGGCAGAAACTGGTTTCTGCCCTGCCGGTGGCAGAAACTGGTTATAACCGGTAAAAACCGGCAGAAACTGGCAAAAACTAAAAAGCATCTTTATTAATTCAAGTAATTACAAAATGATATTTGTTTAAGTAAACTAAAAAATGTAATTCTATTTCATCATTATAAAAAATAAAACTCATTGCTCTTGATTTAGTTTGACAGAAAGAGAACTGTTTAACTGCAGATGCTCGTAACATTTGTATTAATCTAAAGGACGAGAATCTTAAGGACACTTAAGAAAAAGAAGTGACATACAGATTTAAACAGGTAATTACTGGTTGTTATTTGCTAGCTTATACGTGTCATCTAAAATGCTTGGGATTAAAATTATCATTTGCTCAAGAAGAAAATGCCAGAATTTTACTTGCCGATAGTAGCCTCGATTTTATACCTAATATCACAGATTTACAAAACAAATTGACCCTATTTCCCAAAACTTATTTTTCCAGTCTAATTTTAAAACCACCCCAGTTACTATATAGTAGATCATTTTATTTAAAAAATATATACAATTGATGAAAGTTTCATGAATCTTTGCTGTATCCTTGATGGCATTGCCATTTAGTTCTTCTTTTGTGAGAGTATTCTGTTATTTCTCCTCTATTCATATTAAATTAAGAAATCATTTATATTTTCAATTCACCTTTTCTTACAGACAGCTGCAGAGGGCAAAAAACATAATTTTTGATTTTTAAGGATATTGTAATTATATTGTGGTCTTAACATTTCATTATTTTCCTGTGCTAAATTCCTATTGGGTATCAAAAATTTCTTTTATGTCATTTTTTGAGTTTTTGCCGGTTTCTGCCACAAATGTGGCAGAAAAGGGTTTTTGCCATGCCAGTTTTAACCGGTTTCTACCAGTGGTTTTAACCACCTTGGCAGAAACTTGCCAATCCTGGGTAAAAGCCAAGTAAATTTTCCAAATTTGGGTGCAGTTCAGAACAACTCCGCAGCTCCTCCATAGCACTGTATTTTAGTGGGGTAGATCAGTTCATACATATGAAGGAGTCAAGCAAAGGAGAAAGCATTTCGCTATCAATTGTTTTTCTCAAGAAAAGCGCAAGAACCACTTAAAGGACCTGTTTTGGAAGCTGCAGTATCACAACAGAGAGTTTTAACTTTGTCTTCGAGATTCCAATCTACAACTGCCTTTCAAACAGCCTGTGTTTGTTTTTTTCCTGTAGAATTATTCAGTTTAGACTCGGCAATGAGTTGTTCAGTCACATCCATATGAAATAACTATAGATAAACGATCCTCTTTTGATTTTTGAGCACTTAAAGCAGGCAACAGTCTCATATCCCAAGGTAAAGTCACTACATATGGTACCTCGTACTGAAAACCAATTTTTATTCTTTCTCCGTGCTCCTTCCGCTTTTCGGTTCGAATTCTTTGAATTGAAGATTTACCCATGGAAAATTCATCAATGTTACACCCAAGTGCGTCAATAGTAGTGTCAAGAATAAACACATAATCTCGTATACTTGGACACCTGTCCAATGGAGCAACTGACTTTGCAGTAATAAAATCGCTCCTCATTACATATTTACGTGTTTCAGGTTCTGATAATACTTGTTCCGGGTTCTGGAATACTTGTTCCAGGTTCTAATATACTTGTTCCAGGTTCTGATAAACTTGTTCCAGGTTCTGATAAACTTATTCCAGGTATTGATTTATATGCTTCAGGGAAATCTTCAGAATTAATATTTTCACTAAAGCTCAAAGAGGAATCTTCTTGTACAGGTTCATACAATTCCGAGGATGTTGAAGCGGAATCGTATTTAATGCGCCTGTTTTCTTCTTTGACAGCTCAAAGTCGAGCCCTATCCTCTTTGTCGGCCAATTTTTTATCCGCTCCATCTAAAGTGACTACTTCGGCCGGGCTCTCTTTGGAGTTGCAAGAAAATCCCACCTTCCTCTATTTTGATTAACCGAAGTGCATCAGCATGTGCAATATTGAATAAATTGTTTAAATTACTCTCAAATTCTTTTTGGCCCTGCCTGAATACTTCTTGCAGTTTCTTTGCATTTTTTTTTTTTTTTTTTGTAAGTCTCTCCAAATTTGATACAGGTTTTTAAGTTTATTCACACAATTTGGCAACGATTTGGTGGGAATGCGTACCTTTTCCCAAAAGATGATGCATTACGGAATAGCGAGATTTGCACTTTCACTGATGGTTAAATTTACTTCTCGAATGTCATAGAACAAAACAGACAGAACTTGTCCGTTAGAGGGAAGTTTCAAGCCCGTAATTTGATGTTTTACGCAACTCCTATTAAAAATATCTCTTTTTTGAACTTTGCAATTCCACTGCCATGCTTCGTTCCCTAAGGAAGGACTATACAGCGCTCGCTGACCGGAATGAATTCGTACTGACACGTTTGAGTTAGCAAATTGCTACGAATAAGCACCCCCCCCCCCCAACAATTTTTTTTCTTCTGTTTTCTGTGCACTATTTACAGCTGCTTTGAGCTTCGCAAAGTATCACGTCGCTATACACGTGCTATTTACACGTTTTAGGCCTTGAAGCGCAAGTCGGCATGGGTTTCTGTGCTTCAAATTGCATGAAACTTTTTTTACAACGGTTTTGATATAAAAGGAGAAAAATAAGAGGGTATGCGTTTTAAAAAAACGAATTTCATTTTTTTTGGGACACCCTAATATATATATATATATACAGTCGAACCTGTCTATGTCGAAACCTGCATATCTCGAATTTTTTAAATTTCCCAGCACTCTTAATTAATTTCTCATGATTTTTTCCCTGCTTTTCTCGAATACTTAGTACGTAAAACCTCTATTTCTCGAAGTTGAGATTTCGCTGCTACGGAAATTTGAAGTGCAACCTTGTTATCTTTTCATGGTTTAAAGAACATAAAAAGGCAGGAGATGAGCCCTAGAATAATGGAGGAGAATATAGAAATAATGGAGGAGAATACCCAGCCTCGGGGTTGGGGAGAGGGGGAGGGGACAGACAGTGAATGCAAGATGTAAACACTGACTGGCCCACAATACTACGAGGGTTGGAGAGATGAAACATGTCTCTTCAAGTTGACAAACTGGACATGTGGTGCTATTATTTCTCCTGCACAGGAAAACAGGGTAAGGGAAACAGTAGGGGCAAGAAGGAAGAATCAAAAGAATTCTTCGTTATCGTTTTCCTTGAAATTGCTGTACCTCGTGCCTATTCGTGGAAGAAGACCAGAGTTCTTGAATGTGAAATTGTGTTCAGTGTGTTTTTTTTCTTGTTGCTCTTCTGAGATTTTTACACTGCTGTGTTATTCCTGAGTGTTTTTAGCCAAATATGGCGTCTGTGAAAAGAAAATTGAATGCTCTTCCTATAGAAGAGAAAAGAAAAATTTTGGACTTTCTGGATTAAAACCCTCTGATGAAAAAAGTTGACGTTGCTAAGAAATTTAATATCCCACCAAGCACTCTATCCACAATAATAAAAAACAAAACTTCGTTGGAGACGGACAATAAGAAAATGTACTTTTACTAATTTAGATGAATGTTTGACTTTGTGGTTTAAACAGTGTTGTGAAAAAGAAATTCCTGTCAGTGGATTGATGCTGCAAGATAAAGCTTCGGAGTTTGCAAAAAAACTTGGGTATTCCGACTTTAAAGCGAGCAATGGTTGGCTGGAGAGTTTTAAATGTAGACACGGCATTGTTTTTTGAAAGATTTGTGGCGAAAGCGCAGCAGTACCACAAAGCATTTGCGACAAATGGATAACAGATGAGCTCCCTTCACTTCTGAAAAATTTTGATCCTATTGACGTCTATAATGCTGACGAAACAGGACTTTTTTATCAATGCTTGCCAAACAAAACAGCCGTTTTTAAAGGTGAAGAATGCAGAGGAGGAAAACAGAGCAAATTAAGAGTAACTGTTCTTTTAGCTGCTAATCAAGATGGAAGTGAGAAACTTCCACCTTTGATGATTGGGCGCTCTGCTAATCCCAGATGTTTTTCTAAAATAAAACCTTTCCCGATAGCGTACAAATCAAATCAGAAAGCCTGGATGACTAGCAATATTTTCGGCGAATGGTTGAAAGGGATTGACAGATCGATGGGCTTAAAAAAAAGAAAGATTTTACTTTTTATTGACAATTGTGCTGCACATACAAACTGCCACCTCTAAAGAATGTTAGTGTTGAGTTTCTGCCGGCAAACACCACTTCAAAACTGCAACCCCTTGACCAAGGGGTAATACGAAGTTTTAAAGCGAGTTACAGGAAAGAGCTTGTGAAAAAGTTATTGAGAGTCATTGACGAAGGAAACACCGTTCAAAAAAACCCACGTCTTAGATGCGATGAGAATGATAGATTACGCTTGGAGAAATGTCACCGCTGAAACTATCAAGAACAGTTTTATTAAAGCCGGATTCGGAGAAAAAATACCTAGGCAAGAGGAAGTGCAAGAAAATTGAAGACTTTGACATTGAACTTCAAGATTCAGATTGGATGGAAATTAAAAGAAGCATGGAAGTAGATGTTTCATTTGAAGATTTTGTAAACGTGGATGATTCTGTGGCACTTGTGGTGTCTTTACGGACGAAGAGATCATTAAAGAAGTTCAGGTCAATTCCGAAGACGACGATGATGAAACAGAACCGACAGAAATTCCCAAAGTCAATAAAAAAGATGCTGAAAAAGCAATTGAAACTCTTAGAAACTTTCTTGAATCACAGGACGGTATTAGTGAGGAAGGTTTTACAGCCATTGCAAAATTAAAAAGAATTGTAGATGAAACGAAAACTGTCAATCATCAAACTTTATTAACAGCTTTTTTCATTGAGGTATGTACATGGTATTGCATTAAATCATAATGAATTGTTCATTTAATTAATGTGTTTATTTATTTTATTTTCAGTATATTATATTTCTATTCAGTTCACTGACAGTGTACGCATTGCTTGAACAACTTATAGTCGCTAGATTAAAATATAAAAATCAAAACCTCCATATCTCGAAACCTGAATTTCTCCAATTTTTTTTCTGAACTCTCGACATTCGAGATAGACAGGTTCGACTGTATATACATCAATAGAACAATAAACAGACAAGGTTACAACACAGATAAATGACAGAGATGAAGCCAGTAAGTACTCTTCAGCAGTGGAAATTTCATCCTATGGTCGAAAGACCAAAATTTTAACACTAAAACTAAGAATAGGATGTCCAATTCCAAAAAAGTAAATGTCTTACTTAACACATGTATGATTTTCACTGTAACCGTCTTACTAGTCACATGTATGATTTTTTCTAGAGTAAGCCAATGTTTGAACTCCAGTTTAAGGTTTTTTTTTGAGAATTAGGTTTTTCGGTCGACCCAGATTGTCTTTGGAACTGTTTTTATGGATGACACACTTATTTATTTAGTTTTTATATTTATGGGCTTCATTTTGTTTTTATTTTTATCGACTGGCACGGAAATGATCCCAATGGACGCGGATTTTACTTTTACACCCAGACACATAAGTAAGACTTTTGATTTTTGCTGGCGGTACGGTGGAGGGACATTATTGATAGGCTTGGCTTCTAATGCCCGAGACGAAACCCCAGTGCTTAGCTTTAGGTCCTAATTCCAAAAATCTGCATTCATTTTTCACATGTGGTGCTTTTGGCCAATGTATTCCTGAATGTTGACTTTTTCGGAATTGGACATCCTATTCTTAGTTTTAGTATTAAAATTTTTGGTCTTTCGATCATAGGATGAAGTTTCCACTGCTGAAGAGTACTGGCTTCATCTCTGTCATTTATCTGCATTGTAACCTTGTCTGTTTATTGTTCTATTGATGTTTATATTTACCTGGCTTATTTGTTTGGCTGCTTTGCGCATCTTTGGGCTTCTGGTTTATGGTATTCTAATTGTTTCCTATTTAATGCGTTTTTATAATATATATATATACATATATATATATATACAGACTTAGATAAAATGAAAAGCTTTCTGTGAGCACAAATCCTAACTGGAAAATTTTCTGCAAATAATTATTTTGTTCAACTCACCCTTGAATAGAAAATTAAATTTATTTTATATTCAAATATGAAAGAGACAAAAAAAAAAGGCTTTAAATCATTTATTTATTTATTTATTTATTTTTGCAATAACATATACAGTCGGACCTCCATATATCGAAGTAGCAAATTTCCGGGAAAAAAATTCGATATATAGAAATTTCGATACATAGAAACAATCTTATATTATCATAAAAATCTCTTAAAACATTAAAATTAATGCTAATTTTCGTGCATGAAACCCAATATCTAATTTATACGAGCATCGGATTAAACGAAAGTTAATAATTGGAAAATTAACAGAAATTACATTTTTGCACCTTCATTCTTCGGCAGTTCAACTTGATTCGCCACAAGAGGGGATTTTCGTTTTGACAATGTAAGCGAGAGAAAAGTAAAAAATCAATCTACTTAACTTGAATGATTTTACTGAAGCTAAAAAGACTAAGAAAGATAATCAACAGACAAAAAGGATAACTTGAAACTGATTTTACAGTGTTACTGGTTACAACTAAGATTTGAAATAAACTTGAGGGAATTTAAGAACTCCAGAACGGAACAACGATCTATATCTACACACCCCTCAAACCATGATTTCTTATGAGTTTCTTAGCAACCTTTAGTAAACATAATTTTCTCCCGTAACCTTCATTTTTCAATGAGACAAACAATCTAAAGTGGAAAAACAAATCTACGAATGTCTCGAAATTTTTTTTCGATATATAGAGATTTTTTCGATATATAGAAACAATTTTTCTATGTAATGAACATAGAAATTTGCTGGGATTTCGATATATAGAAAATTTCGATATGTGGAAGTTCGATATATGGAGGCTCGACTGCAGTTTGCTTATTTCTCACCAACTGAAGAAAACTACCAAAACCATTTTTTTTTACACATGTGCTTTAAAAGGCTCTTTTAGAGAAAGGCTTTAACAGAAAGAAACTCTAGGATTTTCTTAAAAAATCCCTTTAAATTTTTTTTTTTTTTATATCAACGTTAGCAGTTTGAAAAAAAATTTCTGCAGAGCCAAAAATTTTCTGCGAACGCCGTTCGCCCGCGTTCGTCTATATTATGCAAGACTGTATATATATATATATATATATATATATATATATATATATATATATATATATATATAGCATGACACAAATTAATGTCTCTTCCCATTAGACGCTTTTGGGCAATTCCATGAAAAAGAATTATAAAATTATAAAGAAAATTTTCATAAAAGGGCAGTTCTCAAAAGGTGGGAACAAAAAAGTTAACTTTGAGCAATTTCAAAAATTTTCGAATTTGACATCAATTTTGATTTTATTCTATAGTATGCATACCTACAACACAATATATGAACATGAAAAGACAGCAGGTATTTGTAAAAATTGTTAATTAGCAAATTAAATCAGCAATCTGTAGGTAACAGATTTTGGACATTGTTTTCCTGTAGGTAACGGATTTTGGACATCATCATAACGTAAGTTTCACCATTTTTGACAATTGTTAATCTGATTTTTAACTTTTCCAATGAAAATTTTATTTACTACTTTTTAAATTTTGCAATTTAATAATAAAGAGGATATTAATGAAATACTTGAATGGCTATACATGCTGCTCCTTACATTTAATAAAGTTTTGGAATGATTTTGAAGAAATTGATGCAAAGTTAAAAAAAAAGCTTCAAATTAAAAATAATACAATTGTAAAAAGTGACATCAGTTTTAATAATGAATATTTTTTCTAATGTCATAAGAATTAAAATGATGTCTAAAAAATTACTGAAGAAAGAAATTCGTATTTCTATTTGGAGATCGTTAAATTATGTTTCCAAAAGAAAGAAGAGAAAAAGAATTCTAAAATAATAAAAGCGGGGAAAAAAAAAAAATGCTAGCGCAGGTGATAAAGTCGCCAAAACTGGTACAGCTGACGATAAACTACATTTGTCAAATTGGAATTCCCCTCTGGTAACCTTTAGCTTATCGTATACTGTGTTGTCGCCAACGGAGGTTTGCTTGGCGATTTTAGCGCAAAATGGCTTTCGGTTCGATCATAAGCAGCCATGTTTCTACTGTAATTTATGTATTGTTCAATGTGTAACATATTAATTATGCAGAATACCAATGGATTAAAGAAGATAACATTATAATAATGTTTTTTATTGAGGTTAGAAGACAGTAGATCATCAAAAATTATGAATAAATGGACAGAATTATCGGCGTCAAGATCGTAACGCCATTTGGACATCTCACATGTACGTTTTAAAAAAATTATTTTTCTTCTAAGATACTGCATAAAAGCTTATGAAAACACTTTTAAACAATTAAAAATTGATTCCGAGGCTCGATAAACACTTTTAAAATGAAAACATCATATACTTAGTTCTCAAAAAATAGCATTGTAAAGATCGTAAATTTTGGACATGCATCAAATTTCAAACTTACTATTTTCTAAAATCGTTTACAAAGTGAATAATCTGTCTTTACTTTTGTTATTTGTGTAAAATATTAACAAAAAATTATTCAGTGTAGGATTCATACCTTTAAATTTTTTTTGAAACGTATGGAAATAATTTAAAAAAAATTTTCTTTAATGGTACATTTGCTCAGTTAACGTTTTGGTATGTCCAAAATTGCGCCTTTTAGCAAAGAAAATATTTTTTTAAAGGCATTTAAAGAGCATTTTTTCCATAATTTATGTCAATTCTTGTCTCTATACAGTATTATAATTTAACTCAAAAATTTTTGAGTTAATTAAAATGAAAGTTATTTGGTGTTGAAGCTTCAAAGTTGAGGTCTGTGTTTGCTCCCACCTTTTGAGAACTGCCCAAAAGTTATCTTTTTATTGTTTTTCTGAACCTAAAGTTAACGTAATATTACAAACTTGTATTTAGAAAAAACATAGTATTTTCATTCGCCCAGGATTATTATTTAAAACAGGAGAATTTTGTATGTGTGTAAGTATATTACTATTTGTGACACTTGTATCCTTTGGAACACTTAATTTTTCATAACAAAATATTTAACAGGATTTTTAGTATAAATAAAGTTATGAGGTCTCGCTGTCACACCAGTCACAAAAAAGATGCATAAGTTACCACAGCAAATGCATTCTTCCACGGAAAAACATGAAACTTTCCAAAGTTCTAATGCTTGCAGTTCTGAATAGGAGTACAATGTTTAAATTTAATCAAATTTTTATTCTCTGGAAAATTTTGGCGAGACGGGTGTGACAACCGTTAGTGACGGGTTTGACAAAATCATAGGGAGAGGTGTGACAGCATTTAGAATAGCTTTTCAAAACTTTCTAAATGACAAAAAAGATTCATATACATCATATTTCATATTTACACACACATGGAAGTCATTTTAAACAAGTATACAAATTGGATTAACGAGAGAGGAGAACATCGATTATACTGACAGTAATATGTAGGATAACATGATTGAATATTTGAAATCGAGCCGGTATATAAAATTTATTAATACACAGAAAATTTTAGTCGGTAATTAAAAACAAGGTTTCTTTATTACATATAGCAAGCAACAGTAATGCGCAATTCAAAGAAAAATCTTTAAGTTATTTCTGATAGCAAATAATATTACTTAAAATCTAGATGGATGGCATGTAATTTCATACAGAAAACAAGAGTAATAAGCTAGATCTTTTAAGAAAAAGATACACAAATATTTACCATAAGTAAATTTTAGATTGATTAAACAACACAAACAACATAAAACTCTCAATTTTAATAATTTTACACTGAACCCTATTATTGAATTCATTGTTCTGGTTTCTGTTCACTTTTTGTTTACAAATGAACAACGAGCAGGTCAAATCAACGTTGCCAGTTCTCTGAGAAAAATCTGGTAATTTACCTCATTCACTGGTAACTTTTCTCAAAAGTTTGAGAAAAGCTTTTCGTATGATGTAGGAAAAGAAAGAAAAATAATGTGTCTAATAAGTTTCTATTTACAGTTTTTGCTTGATGTTTTTTACGCGCTTAAATTTTTATGACGTCATATTAATCCCCGGCTGATTGCAGTAGTGGAGTGTGGGATTGCTGCTGCTGCTAGTTGCAGACGATAAAGCTTTTTCGACTGCATCGGACGGGAGGTGTGTTTCTGTTGTGTGAATGTTTTTATTATTAAAAGATTCCTAACATGTTTGTTAGCGTCAAGTTTTTCAACTGTAAAATGTGACCTATCTTCTCAGTACGGTAAGTTCTTCTAAAAACAGTAGAATATTTTAATAATTTCGCATGTACTCATTTTTAAAGGGCTGAAAACATTCTTAATCAGATGCTCTTTAGATATGATAAAGTTTTATGTTCTCTGGAGATGTTGAATCAACTTTTTGAATTAGTTACATTGCAAAGAAAAATTTAAATTTTTAAAAACATTTTTGACAAACTTTTTTATTGGAGTGTTTTTATTTAGAAATAAACGTTATCGCTAAAATATATGATTATGTCAATTCAGATTGTTTTCCTTTTGGAAACAGCTGTTTTGGAATTATTTATTTTCTGTTTTGTAACAGTATTCAATTATTATGATAAATAATGATGCATGCACGATTTTTTAAAATATAAACACAGAAAAGATCACCGGCAATGGGCATTGGGCCCAACTGAACTGGTCTTAGTCAAAATGTGAGCTTCACATAAAGTACATTTACTTATAAGGGAATGCACTTATTGAGAAATGTTATGTCTTTGTCATGAACGAGATTTTTCTAGTAGTGACACGCAGGCGAGGGGCGAGGGGGGAGAAGGGACACCTGTTGACCGGAGGCCGAAAGATTTTTTTTGAAATAAGGGGTGAAAAGAAGGGATGCAGACGTGAACAGTATGGAGGGAGTCCGTTAAAGTCATTTGTGATGGGTCCCAAAATTTCTGTGCATGTTCCTGGTTACACTTTTAACACATTGATCTGCTATGATTTTCCTAAAAGCAGAAATAATTGACGAGTTTTAGAGCAAGGTCTTAATGTTGTCTTCAGTTTTTTAAAAATATTTTTGATTGCTGGGTCACACGAATTAAAACAATTTCTTTAATTTCCATTTTTTATGACTGAAATTGCTTGAATGATTTGAAATGCATTCTGAGGCAAAACAATTTTTTTTTTAAATATAAACTTTACACTCAACTTGGTTTTTGTTCATGTCATGTATCTAATTTTGTTTTTTATTCTTTGATTTTAATTTTTCCTTAGTTTTGTTGCTTTCTTTGCTTTTGTAATTATGATTTTGAGTATTTATCGTCTTTAAAGCCAATTAAACAAATTTGCCTATTTGTGTAAAGAGCACTAAATTCTAGTTTAACACTGATAACTGGTGTAACAAAAAGGTGACACTTATTTTAAAGCATCAAGAATCTGACAATGTTGATGATTGGTTGGAATTAAGTGCCGTTTATTGCAGAACATCTCAGACTTTTCTATTGGTTAGGGACACTGCACTTTGGAAAAGCAGTTGGTAAACCATTGTCTCTTTAACCGATGAGTATGCAATGTTACACTACAGCAAACTGGGAAGTACAAAGTTTGCTTGTAAATAAGTAATTCTAAAGCCAAATTTTTACTTACACATATATATGGAACAAGCAACGATAAAATAAAAATTTTTAAAACCCCACGACTCGGGTCTCAATTGTAGAATCAAGAGGGAAAATTGAAAATCCTTTTAAAAGCCTTATATTATTAAAAATCGATGTGAAGTATTTCATTTGCTATTAAATAGAAACTTGCAACCGATAAAAATTTTAAATCATCATTGTGCTTTATTTCCTGGTCGGCCAACAATGAGTTCGGTTATCAATCGCGGGAAATTATATTACGCAATTAAATTCTGCTTTAAATAAAACATTATAACTTGAATTCTATGAAACATGGAAGTTCCAAACTCATTTTATCAGACGTGGGAAAAAATTCTTTTTATTTTTGGTATTAAATTTTAAAATTTTTAACTGTTTTCACTGCAAAAATCGCAAAAAAGTTTTTTATTAATATCTTCATTAATTAATGTCATCCAAAGATGCAACCTAGCTAAGAACACTCTCGACCAACTCTCCTTTCAGATTTTTTTTTTTTTTCAAAATTGGTCCACCCGTTTAGGTGCTAGAGTGCAACAGACAGATACACAGACACGTCAAACTTATGACTCCCTTCCTTTGTGTGTCGGGGGTTAAAAAAGGACTTGAAAATATGATTGAAAAAATTAATTTATTCATCGGAGAACGTTTCAATATAACAGTATTTCCCCTTTTCCCCAATCATTTTTTGCAGGGCATCGCTCCCTGCTACTCCAGCAGGGTTGTAAGAGTTTCGGCCAGTGGTGGTTTTACCATGGATAGAACCGGCTTATGTAAAATAAATTTTGGCCACTGGACCTGGATATAGGAAATAATAATGTTTAAAATAAAAATTAATGAGTAAATATGAAATATCAATCCCATAATTAGTCACTATTCATTATTTAAGTAAACAGTTATTTTTATATCCTATGCAAGTAATAAATTACGGCATGTTCCAAAAGGTTAATCACATCATAGGAAAAATATGTGGTAATTTTTATAAAATATGTTTTGAACAATGAAAAGTAGCACATTGTTTCATATTTTTATACAAAATGAATTTCAAATTAAATCAAAGTATATTTTCTCATTTTTTCACCCATTGAATACATGTTACAAGTTTTGTGAAGCTACTAGTTTATATTTCAGGCTGTTTAGTATTCCTAGTAAACGAGAGTCCTTTGTCTTTGTCCTTTATCGTAAACAATTTTTAATGGTTATGTAAGAAAAGTTGCATTTAAATCATTAAGTTAGTTTGAAAAATTATTTCAATTATGATAAATACACATCCTATTTTTCTTTTAATTATGCTTTAAAATGTGCAACATTATGCATACAAACTGTATGTGTACACATATTAGTGTGCTTTTATACATTACAGTTTCGGCCAGCTGTATGGTGATTAAATACGGTTTTTGCCAGTGGCATGGACAAAATTGGTTTTACCAGACAAAACTACAACCCTGTACTCCAGTGTTAATGCTCAATGCACCCTGTTCTCTTTTTTGCAGTTTCCAATGTGCCCTCCTCGACTCTTTTGCATTTTAAACAAAACTTTATGACAAATAGAAGCTTTTTTTAAACCTTGAAACATAACTAACTCGCTCATTTCCATTAAATTCAGATTTATATTCAAATCAAATTATAAATTTTTAACTTAATCTTTTACTAAGCATTAAAAAGCTTTTTATGGATTATTTTTAAAATAATTAACACTAGTAATTGTTCAAAATACTATTCGAAAATACTTGTGTTCTGTATGCATATAGTGCAAAAAAAAAAAAAAAAAAAAAAAAAAATGCTACAAATGCAACAAAATTTCTATTCAAAAGTGGCCTTTTAATTGAATTAAATTGGCATTTTGTCTGGACCTTCTTTGGTCTAGACTCTAGGGGAAGCAATAAATAACTTTTGCTTGCAATAATATTTTGTGCTTTTCTCAAGTTATTCTAATAAACATGATCAGCAATATTTAGTGTGGACTTTTGCTATTTTGCTTCTTCCATTTTCGTCACTACGTACCCAAAGATAAATTTTACATTTTTTTTCTCACTGGACCC
The DNA here is from genome assembly GCF_026930045.1 of Uloborus diversus. Taxonomy (NCBI): domain Eukaryota; kingdom Metazoa; phylum Arthropoda; class Arachnida; order Araneae; family Uloboridae; genus Uloborus; species Uloborus diversus. The sequence continues at coordinate 139,889,790 of NC_072732.1, forward strand.
TGTTTCTGTATGATCTCTATTTCTGTAACATACCCTATGCGAATGTGTGTTCCATGGAATGTTTGTCCATAGTAACAAACTTTCGAACATCGTAACATATTGTTTCCTCCAAACAAAAAAGGGCTGGGTGCTTTCAGATAAAGAGGCACTTGAATTCAAATAAAAATCCTCTTTTGAATAGAAATTTTGCAATGAAAATGGGGCTTTAAAAAAGTTTGCTTTTATAATGAAGTTTTCTTAAAACTTCAAAGGGTCTAGAAGGGCACTTTGACAAATGCAAGTAAGTGGACAGGGTGCATTTAACATTTACTTAAATGCGGCAATGCACTGGGCCCTCCTAAAAATGCCAGGGAAAAGACTATATACCTCCATCCCCTTTTGTCCATACTTATTACTTAGTCCTTGGTAAAGTATTCTATTGAGAATTTGAAGTGAACCATGCTTCTGAACTTTCCCCATATTTCAGGATGTATTTTTACACCATCTTCATTTATTGTTTATTCACAATCATAGACAAGCCATCAGCTAGTTGATTCTTGTCCACTAGTAATTCTTGTGACCAGGTCTGTCATTTAAGCAGTGACAGATTTGAAGGTTTGGGGACTTAACACAGTATGAGGAGATGGGGTAAGTTGGACCACGGGGCATAATGGACTGGTCTCAATTATTTTAATACTATTAATATTTTTTATTTTGTCAACGCGGGGTAGGTTGGTCCACTCTTTGTGAGTCAAGTTAGACTGGACCAACCTACCCCACATAATATAAAAAGTTTTTTCTCATTTAAATCTCAAAAAAAAGCAAAAAAAAAAAAAAAAAAAAGCAAAGGTAAATTTTAGAACTATTTAACAAAAATTATACTAAATTAATTTTACCAAAAGATTTATTTCATATCTGCACTTTTTTACTATTCAAATATACTTCTAAATTTTTGTAGACAATTGTCTTATGAGAGTAAAATTTGCAATACATGCTATAATAAAGTTCTTGTATTAAACAAATATTTTTTTGCTAAACAAGCATCCAACATAGAAACAAAATAAAACAAACAATTGATTAAAGGTATACAAAAATATACTTTTACTTCAGATTATCTGATTTTGATTTTAGAACACAAAGATATGCTAACTTAAAGCTGTCAATTTTATTGTACTTTTCCTTTGAAACATATGGTATTAAAATAACAGGATTCTTTTTTTTCGGAGTTGTTTCATGCAATGCAATGAAGAAAAAAAGAACTTTTCCCCCCTAGCAAATATTGATGTAACTTTGCATAAAAGTAACCTGATGACTTATCCTTCCAAAACCCAGTCCAATAAAAGTGCTGCTTCCAAAGCTAAAGAAGTAGCACTTTTATATTCCCAGATATCATTTAACGCATCTTGAGTTAACTTTAATCTGCATTAATTGTCTCATGAATATTCAATAATTGATTTTTCTTTTGATTTTTAAAAAATAATTGTATACTAATGGTGGATGCTTATTGCTGTTTTTAAGTAAAGATGATTTATCAATTAAAATCAATGTAATATGTTATATTGATCTATAAAGTTTATGTTTTTCACTCTGCTTTTCTCCACACATCAGAGAATAAGGTAGTTACACAGTTTGATAGTATTTATCACTAAAATTATAACAAATGATGTTTGAGTTATGCGGTCCAACGTGCCGCACCAGGCGGACCAACGTACTCCACCCGCCGCGCACGTTGGTCCTTTTTACGAGGTTCCGTTAAAAAATTAATACAAAAAAAGTTTATCAGTTTAACACTTTAAAAAAAATCTGTGGTGTTGAGAAGTTTTTAGTGAAACGTATTGTAGAAAATCGAGCTGCTCATTAAATTTTTTGATGAGATAAAAAAAGAGTAAAAAAGCGGACCAACGTGCCCCACCTCCCATTGAGAGAATTGCCCAACTGATCCAAGCACTACGACCAGAGGTCTATTGTACTAGCCCACCTCCTCTTACACTTTTAGGGACCCCTTTGAAATAAACAGAACTACATAAAATATTTTTCACGCGCCTTATTACATTGCCTTTGGGGCCATAAAGTTGCAATCATGGATGTCCAAAGAGGAGGGCGTTCACCTCGGGCACCAAGATATGAAGGCACTGTAAACTAAGTTTTTGCTGCATTATATATATATATTTCAAATTCTTCTTTATTAAACTTTCATCTATACATATAATAAAATAAGATGTTTGTGTGTGTATGTGTGTGTGTGTGTGGCGCGCATCCCGGGAAAACGGTAAGGCCTAGAAAGATGAAATTTGGTATACAGGTGTAGTTTTTGCTGAAGTTCTGCACCTCGGGCTTCGATTTTTGATATTTTAATTTTAAAAAAAAGTTATTTAATGTTTTATGTGATTTTTAGCACTTTTTAGTACTTTTAACCTCACAGACCCCGAACCAATCGCGCCAGACAAATATTTTTGGTACTATAGTGTCGGAAATTTAATTTTAAATATGATGAACAAAAAAATTTTGAAAATAGAGCAATTTTTGTATTTTTTTATGAATTTTTGAAAAAACCTTTAATTTGCCTGCTTTCCTGGGTTTTATTTTTTTCTAATATCATCCTGCGAGAAGTATCAAAGCCTCATTTCTGAAATTTAAGTTGGTAATAGTAAAAACATTTCGCCCTCTTCAGAAGAAAAAAGTTCTTGAAAATACGCAATAGTTTTTTTTTTTACAATTTTTTTAATGCTGAACACATGTCCTTTCACGCATCAGTCGAAAAAAACGTTCTTCAATCTTTTATGCCTGTGACGTCACTACTTGGGTTTCGATTCGATATTTACGATGGAATCTTAATCGCAAGCAATGTTAATCTTTTTTTTTTACTATATAGGGTCTGGTGGGGTAAAGTGGTCGTAAAATCGTAGGTTTTCAACTTAGGTGGATAATAAATGCAACAAATTCTTTAAATACTTCAACTTTTTTTATTGTTATTTTACATTGCATTATTAAAGAACACGGTACAATGAGTTTTAGGAAAAAAAATGTTGATTTTAGTAGTTTTATAGAACTTTCTTTTCTCTATGTTTTTATGACCACTTTACCCCATGGGGTGGGGGAAAGTGGTCATAGCATGGGGTAAAGTGGTCATAGTTAAAAATAGATGCAAAACCATTATAAAGAACATAAATACTTGTATATTTCAGTTGTTTTTATAGTTACAAGTATATTCATGAGTACATGCGTGTACACACGAATATATACGTGTCGTGTTATACACGAGTAAACACGTTCCTATAGGAGAAGATACATGTATACATCAGATACATGCATGCACGTGCCTACTCAAGTATACACGTGTATATACGAGTATATAAGCATATATACGTGATTACCTACAGGAGAGTATACGTGTCTACATGAGTACATACGTATCACATGTATATACGTGTCACGTGTATATAGGAGTATATACGCGTATGAACGAACATCATATACGCGTATGCACTTGTATCTCGAGAAAGTACGTGCATACTTAAGTATATATGTGTATAGTAGACGTATATAAGCATATATCAGTGTACATACATACATATACGAGTATACACGAGTTAATTCGTGGATACATTCAGTGCGTCTTTGTACCTGTCTACTCATGTACATATAATATGGAAGCACTAGTATTTACGCATGTATACGTGTAAACACGATTATTTACCTGTATAGACATGTATACGTACATTTACGTGTACATGTATGTATACACGAGAATATACGCTTATATACACGTCGGCTTACAGAGTGAATCTAAGCTCGTGGGCAAAAATCAAAGGGGTGTGAGAGGGGAGGAAAAGTAGCAAAGAATAATAAGGAAGTTATAATCGCTGACGCGCTACATGCACACGAAGCCAGAAACTGATGGATGCAAAGCAGGGCACAAATTTGTTGCACAAAGATGATTTTACCTAACATTTTAGTTTTTAAGAAATATTTAGAGCAGTTGTTGAAAGTTACGGTCTGTAGTAGCTCTAATACACGCATCGCAACAAAGGCGCAGCGGCTGATGAGAGTTTTTCAAAAGTTTCGTTATTGCAACAGAGAGGGATCTGTGAATGCGACGCATGTATTACAGCTGATGGCCGCAAATTTTATAAATCGCTTTAAAACTTTCTTAAGTCCTAAAATGTTGAGTAAAATTGTATTTGTTTAATTTATATATATATATATATATATATATATATATATATATATATATATATATATATATATATATATATATATATATATATATATATATATATAAATATATAAATTTGACTATTTTTGCATCCATCAATTTCTCATTTTGCGTGCATGTAGCGCGTCAGCATTGTGTTTGTGACCGTATGTTCCTTATTGATTCTTACTTCTTATCCTCTCGTCAAACACCTTATAATATTTTGCTCAAGAACGTAAACTCACCATGCATACTTTTATATTGTATGAAAGTGTCTACTCGAGTTCGTACGCGTATATACGTGTTTACCTGAGTATATAAGTGTTCTTTTATATACGAGTGTAAGCGAGCATATACGTGTATAGTGGAATGTATAGCTGTATGGATAAAAAATACTTGCAGATACCCATATACGTATTTGTTGGCGCATTTATGTGAATACGTCTATGTACATGTTTACAGGAGTATATATGCGTATATATACGCATATACTCGTATATTTAACCGCATTTACTGTAAAAACAATACATATTAGGTAAAATTAATATTTAATTTGTATCTGCCTTATACCTAAAGATTAAGTGACATTAGAAGAACAATATTCGTTAAGCCTAATATTATGACCACTTTACCCCATCTTACTTAAATTGTTCTAAAAAATTATCTAAAATAGATTCAGCTAACTGCTAATAAGTAAGAGTTCTTGAGACATGTAGGAAGCTTCCTGTACAGTCAATCTGTTCCTAATTCTAACAAACAAAATTTCCCAAGGATGTTAAAATCGGTGTTTAGATTTTAAAATTTTTCATGTTCACGCAAAATATTTTTTTCTACCGAATAAAATTTTGCCAGTTATAAACTTTTGTATTCAAAATGTAGTTTCTAACTGCCTTACTCTAAAATAAAATTTTCACATTCATTCGAACATTTATTTCCAAGCTATAGCCATTTATTTGACGTATGACCACTTTACCCCATTGACCACTTTCCCCCACCAGACCCTAGCTTCTACATTTTCTGACGTGATGACCGCGTGTTTTTTCGGCAGCGCTTGCTTCTTTTCTTTCCTTTTTTTTTTTGTTTTATTTAGGGATTGCATTTATTTCTTTTTCCATCCCCCCCCCCCAAGCTAGACCTTTCGCTGTATCTATATTACGTTACATTTCATAGTTGTGCGCATTAATTCAATAAAAACAGCGAAATTTTTTTTTTATCTTTGTGTCAAACGCTACTTTTTGCACACTACGGGGAATTTGAGCTTTTTTTTTTTGCTCTACTTAAATAAAAAAAAGCGGTTTTTTTTGAGTGTTCTTTGTTTTTATTAGGAAATGAGTGAGGAGGTCAAAATAAATAGAGATGGATAAGAAAATGTAGAGATAGATTGTAAAGGTAGATTGCCGCCGAAGGCGGCAATCTTGGCGTAAAAATGTGAATGACACAAAAAAAAGATAGAGATTTATTGATTAATACTGCTGCCAAATTTATTTAAACAACCGCCAAAGGCGGCAAACTTGAAGTAAAAAGGTAAATGACAAGTTAGCCAAACAGCCGCCGTAGGTGGCTGCTTGCACATTGGATGTCAATGCCCCCTCCCTCCCCCACATACACCATGACTTTGAAAGAACAATGCTTTCACATAAAAGTGAAAGTGCTTTTTGTTTATTTTTCGACAAAATTTGCATGAATAGTACGTCTGTGTCTCCCCTCCCCCTCCTTTAAAAATATTCCAAAGGACGAAACTGGAGACAAATCTAGAAAATATTTTATTCAAATTATTAATGATATAGATAGATATAGATTGATTGACACCGCCACGAAATTTATTTAAGCAGCCGCCGAAGGCGGCAACATTGGCGTAAAAAAACGAATGATAATACTGATTTATAGAGAAAAACATTGATTAATGTCGTCGCTAAATTGTTTAAGCAGCCGCCGAAGGCGGCACCCCTGGCGTAAAAAGGCGAATGGCGTAAAAAGGCGGACCAGCTGGTCGCCGCAGGCGGCTAGCTTCTATACATATAATAAAATAAGATGTTTGTGTGTGTGTATGTGTGTGTGTGTGTGTGTGTGTGTGTGTGTGGCGCGCATCCCGGGAAAACGGTAAGGCCTAGAAAGATGAAATTTGGTATACAGGTGTAGTTTTTTCTGAAGTTGTGCACCTCGGGCTTCGATTTTTGATATTCTAATTAGAAAAAAAGTTATTTAATGTTTTATGTGTTTTTTTGCACTTTTTAGTACTTTTTACCTCACAGTCCACGAACCAATCGCACCACACAAATATTTTTTGCACTATAGTGTAGGAAATTTAATTTTAAATATGATGAATGAAAAAAATTTGAAGATAGTGCAATCTTTGTATTTTTTACGAATTTTTGAAAAAACCTTTAATTTGCATTTTTTTCCGGGTTTTACTTTTTTCTAATATCATCCTGCGAGAAGTATCAAAGCCCCATTTCTAAAATTTAAATTGGTAATAGTAAAAACATTTCGCCCAATTCAGAAGAAAAAAGTTCTTAAAAAAACGCAATAGTTTTTTTTTTTAACAATTTTTTTAATGCTGACGCATTATGTCTCTCTACGCATCGGTCGAAAAAAAGCGTTCTTCAATCTTTTATGCTTCTGACGTCACTACTTGGATTTCGATTCGATATGAGGCATCGAATCTTAATCGCTAAATTGTAATTGGAGGAACGAATTTTCTTTGCATTATGTCAAGCTGTGCGTTTAAATTCTTGTGTTTTTTTATTAGCGATGTTCTGAAGTTGGCCATGCTGTGACTTCATCATTGCTAATGCTAAGATTTTGATCATAAATATCTTTGATTATTAATATTAAAAAGTGAATGCATTTTTTGTTTCATTAATTATTTTTATTTGGTTTAAGTTGATACATTGTTGTGTAATAAGATTCAGCTCTTTTTCTTTTAGCGGTTTGGTACATTAATTTGTTCTATAATGTGAATATTTTTCTTTTCTTTTTTTTTTTTTGAATTTCAATAAAAACAATGATTTTTATACTTTGGCAAACTCGGGTACCACAAAGACATCAATTTTTTTTGTTCTCGAATTAATACCTTTTTTCTTTGAAAAAAGATTGTTATATACTATCAGAGGTAAATTTCCATGGATCTAGAGAAAGATAAATCTACAGGTCGATGTACAGTGAGAGATAGACAGACCCCGTTATTTAAAGAACAAAAATGGGGGGTTGGGGGAGGGGGCGTCGCTACGATTTGAAAACATTGTTAATTACTGTCAGAGGTAGATACGCATAGATTGTATAGATAGATAGATAGATAGATAGATAGATAGACAAATGCAGAGGTCGATATAGTAGATGGAGAGCAAGAAAGAGACATGCCCGTTATTTAAGGAACTTCAACGAGGTGTCAATGCCCCCCCCCCCACACACACACCATGACTTTGAAAAAACAATGCTTTCAAGTAAAAATGGAAGTGTTTTTTGTTATTTTTCGACAAAATTTGCATGAAGTGCAAGCAGTTTGTGTCTTCCCTCCCCCTCCTTTAAAAATATTCCCAGCGACGGAACTGGAGATAGATCTAGAAAATATTTTATTTAAATTAATAATGATATAGATATAGATCGATTGATACCGCCACGAAACTTATTTAAGCAGCCGCCGAAGGCGGCAACACTGGCGTAAAAAGGCAGATGATAATATTGATATATAGAGAAAAACATTGATTAATACCGTCGCTAAATTGTCTATGCAGCCGCCGAAGGCGGCAACCCTGGCGTAAAAAAGCGGACCAGCTGGTCGCCGAAGGCGGCTAGTAATAAAATAAGATGTTTGTGTGTGTGTGTGTGTGTGTGTGTGTGTGTGTGTGTGTGTGTGGCGCGCTTCCCGGGAAAACGGTAAGGCCTAGAAAGATGAAATTTGGTATACAGGTGCTGTTTTTGTCGAAGATGTGCACCTCGGGCTTCGATTTTTGATATTTTAATTAGAAAAAAAGTTATTTAATGTTTTATGTATTTTTTTGCACTTTTTAGTACTTTTTACCTCACAGACCCCGAACCAATCGCACCACACAAATATTTTTTGTACTGTAGCGTAGGAAATTTAATTTTAAATATGATGAATGAAAAAAATTTGAAGACAGCAATTTTTGTATTTTTTACGAATTTTTGAAAAAAGCTTTAATTTGCAGTTTTTCCTGGGTTTTATTATTTTTTTTAATATCATCCTGCGAGAAGTATCAAAGCCTCATTTCTAAAATTTAAGTTGGTAATAGTAAAAACATTTCGCCCTCTTCAGAAGAAAAAAATTCTTAAAAATAAGCAATAGTTTTTTTTTTACAATTTTTTTAATGCTGAACACATCATGTCTTTCCACGCATCGGTCGAAAAAAGGTTTTTCATTCCTTTATGCCTCTGACGTCACTACTTGAATTTCGATTCGATATTTACGATGGAATCTTAATCGCAAACAATGTTAATCTTTTTTTTTTTTACTTATCTTACTTCTACATTTTATGACGTGATGACCACGTGTTTTTCCGGCAGCGCTTGCTTTCTTTTCTTTTTTTTTTTTTTTTGTTTTATTTAGGGTTTGCATTTATTTCTTTTTTCATCCCCCCCACCCCCAAGCTGGACGTTTTGCTGTATCTATATTACGTTACATTTCATAGTTGTGCGCATTTAATTCAATAAAAACAGCGAGATTTTCTTTTCTTTGTCAAACGCTACTTTTTGCACACTATGGGGAATTTTGGAGATAACTTTTTTTTTGCTCAACTTAAATTAAAAAAAGCGGTTTTTTGAGTGATCTTTGTTTTTATTATGAAATGGGCGGGGAGTTTAAAATAAATAGAGGTGGATCGTAAAGGTAGTGAGCCACCAAAGGCGGCTATCTTGGTATAAATATGTGAATGGCACAAAAAAAGATAGAGATAGATTGATTAATACTGCTGCCAAATTTATTTAAACAGCCGCCGAAGGCGGCAAACGCTAAGTAAAAAGGTAAAGTTAGCCAAACAGCCGCCGTAGGTGGCTGCTTGCATAAAAAGCGAATGGCGTAAGAAGGCGAACCAGTTGGTCGCCGCAGGCGGCTAGTAAGACATAAAAGAAGTTTGATAAAGTTTTTTCTTGTTCACTATAGTTTCAATTTGAGGTATGTAAAATAGTTAAGTTGTATCGTCTATGAGAGCTTAAATTTTTGATCAGTGGGCTGTTGTAAGTTTTGGTTGCCAGTTTTCTTTTGTATGTTCTATTGAACCGAAATTTTAGCTATTATAAAATTTGCACCTTAAAACTTAGTTTCGATATAACACGGCAAAAATTCCTTGATTCACATTACTGCTAAGTCTTGTATTGCATGGTTCCGATATAACACGATACTACTGGCATGATTTATAATATGTGCATGATTAATTAGAGAAAAAAGTAAGTAAAAAAGCTATTTATTAAAATGTTTCGTATAATACGGTTTCGATTCTTCACGGTACGAATTAGTCGTGTTATACGAGGGATACCTGTATTTGCTTATTTTAATTATCAGAAAAATATATCAGATTTGTGAAGAATTATGGAAGAAATGCCAATATCTAATGAGAAAGTAAGTTTTCATTGTGAAAATTCTGAATCATCAGTAGAAAACAACGGATGGGGGGGGGGAGCCTTGCTTTTTTACTTTACCATTTCTTTTTAATCATTCCTAAAACAAGTTGAGTAATTTAATCGATCACACTTATTAGATCGAGTTATACGCAAGGCAAAACTTACAGAAATGTTTTTCGTAAATCACTAAAAAATCTGAACAACATTTCAACTAAATACCTGAAGAATAAAAAGTGATATGTTCTAGCATAATTTTATATCTTTGGAGTATAAATTAAAGACTTTAAATTACTGTGAATATTGGACTATCAGAAATTGCTTGAAACGCTAATTTTCGTATATACGAGTTTTCCTTGTGAAGGACTTAATTTCTAACGAAAGGAGTGCGGGGAGCTCTAAGATTCCTAGCGCTTATTTTAATGCATTAATAGCTTGAATTCCGTCAAAAGTGTGAAAAATCGTACGAAATTTGAAAGAAGTGAAGGAGCTGAGGTGCATTACTTGCAGAAAACTCACTTATCCGACCACAGGAAAATTCGAACTCACCTTTTGTTGCATGTTTGAAAGTTACAAGAGATTATTTGGTAACATTTTGTTGTTTTTCACTTAGAATAAAAGTAATTAACGAAAGTTGTAAAGCATGATTTAGAAAGCCTTTCAATGTACGCCTATACGTACAATTTGAACTTTGCACGCGTTTTGCTCTTTTAAAGGTCTACTTACATTCATTTGCTTCTCACTGCTTCTTTAATTTCGTGTAAACGGTTTTAATTTATAGCTAAAAGCACCACGGGGGAGCAGCAATATTTTTTTTTTTTGAAATAACTCTTACTGGATAAATTTTAAAATCCTTTAAATGTAAGCAATCTATGGATAATTTCATTGGATTAGAATTAGAGTAAAAAAAGTAAAACGCATAATTGAGACAAAAATTAGGCTTGAAATGTTAATTTATTGTGAATACTGATTAGTGCGGGGAAGCCTAAAATCCTATCGTATTTTAAAAGGGTTTCCTTGTAACTCCATTGACTTTCTCCATGGGCATATGTTGTGCTTTAAAATCTCATCAAATCATTTCTGAAAGTACTACTGTTAACTCCCTAATTTTTCGCGGTCGGATTATCCGCGACCTTTCATTCTTTCAAGGGGGGGGGGGACAGCACCTATATAATGCTAGGCTAAATTAAAGAAATTAATTAATTTGAATTTTGACATCTTGAATTCAAATTATGTTTTTCGCAATCACGTGCTTTTTGCGTGTGTGCAGACATATGTATGTGTGTGGGTATGTGTGGTGTGTATGTTGGCTTGTGTATTTTTGTGTATGTGTGTGTAGGCGTGTGTTTGTGTCTGTGTGCAGGCATGAGTGTAGGTGTGTGTATGTATGCGTGAGTGTGTATCATATGGATGCAATCTGGAGACTTTTCGCTAGAGGATCGTGAGGCCGGTCGACAGTGATGCTGCAGAGGGAGGCGGGGGGAAAATAAAATCATAGGAACATCAAAACAGTCAAACGAGAACAATAAGCAATGTGATTGCTCTCAAAAAAAAAAAAAAAGGCGATAATCAACTGAATGTAGATTATGCACTTATTTTAACCTAAGAGGTAAAAAAATTCTATTCTTAAACATTCGTAATTCATTTCTTCCCCTTCCCTTCCAATGAATCAACCTCCCAAAGTCACCGAAAACTGATGTTTAGGTTCACACTAATTACTGATTTTTTTAATCTACACCACTAGTTAATACTTAATTTCCCTCCCCCTGATGTTTAGATTCACACTAATTACTGATTTTTTAATCTACACCACTAGTTCAATTCAGTTCATTTTATTTCAATAAGGGTACTATTTTTTTACAAATATGCATTTCACATATAAAATAAAAGAAAAAGAAATTACAAACAGAAATGTATTTCACCCTGTCTATTTGAAAATCCCTGATTGAGTAGGTAGGAATAAAGGCTATAACAATAGCCTGACTTAGAGCATTGATGATATAAAAAACCAAATAGAACTTGATTTAACTGCTATAAATAAATGGTTAACTGACAATATGTTCTCTTAATATAAATAAAACAAAATATATAAAGTTTGATTTAAAAAAGAAAGGAATTAATAAAATTGATTTATGCATAAAATATCACGAACCAACATGTTACTGCACAAATAACTGTAACTGCCCTACCATAGAAAGAGTCGAAAATATAAATTATTTGGGTATAACTTTTAGTGAAAATTTAAAATGGAAATACCATACTGATAAACTTGTGAAGAAATTAAGAGGTAGAATACATTGGCTTTATCTATTGAGAAATATAGTTGGGAAAAAGTTTCTTAGATGTTTATTTTATGCTTGGATAAACTCAATAACTACGTATGGTATTTGTGCAAGGGGAGGTGATTATGAAAAAAATCTTACCAATTTAAATAGAACTTATCCAAAAATTTTGAAAATAATTTACGGATCTAAACAAGAACTTAATAAAAACGATACTATTTTACAAGAGTCATAGAAAAAATCTATAATATCAGAGAAATATATGCACAGAGAATATTGTATTTTTTACATAACAACAATAACTAGTTTGAAATTAATGAAAAACAATATAATACTCGAATTTCAGGTAAACAATATAAAGTTATAAGGAGAGATTTTGTATTTTATTTTTTATACTATAAAATGTTTCAATGCGAGTTACTGTGTTTTTTTTTTCTGGAGTCAAACAGCTGAATTATTGTTCTGTGTGAAATATTTATTACATGTGTAAAATTAATTTGTAAATATTACTGTTTAATACATATTTTTTTTGTACTCCATATTAAACAATTAAATAACACTGCGGACAGTGCCTTTGGCGCTCTTTAGTGTTGAATTTACTACTAACTCATGTTGAACTATAATCAAGATTTTCTTAATATTATGACGTTTGTAATTTATGTTTTATAATTTGTATGTTTTAACTTTACTTTATTTTATTTTGCTTACTGTTATGTACGTGTGTTTTGTTAATAAATCTTATCTTATCTAGTTCCCACCACTCAGAAAAGAACTTAATTTAGGGCCAGTTTATAACATAAGCTAGTAATAACAAAAATAAATGCATAATCATACAAAGAACACATAACACAAAGTAACCTGATTAACCACAAAGTAATTATACCTGATTTCTAATTCTACACTGCTTACTACTTTAGATCTATGTTACCTTTAAAGTATGAAATCCGTTATTTTATAGAATACCTAGTTATTTCATGGAATAGCTGGTCGTGTCCGTTAAAGTGTAAAACTCTCTTGTATTTCATGGTTTAACTAGTTATTTCATAGAATAACGATCTGCAGCCCGTTAAAGTGTAAAATAATAGATATCAAATATCTTGCACGACAAATACATTTACCTTACACCCCTATTGCATTTATGAACTATTCCAGGCCATAGGGAGAGAACTTGTTTAGCGTGTGAAGATGTTTTTGTTTTAAAAACAATGCTCTTGGTAATTCCAAGCGCCATTTTTGTAATCCTTGTTGCAACAAATGATTTTATAGTACCCATAAATACCATTTATACGTTGCATAAATTAAATAAATTGCTTCTTTTTCATTTTAATTGTCTACATTAGTTTATTTATAGAACACCTAGATCATTTTAGATAAATTGTTTATTTTGCACTTTAACTGTTTCTCATTAATTATTTTATGAAATAACTAGGAATTCTATAAATTAACTAGTTAGTGTCAAATTAATAACATATTACACACTTTAACGGACACGATCAGTTATTTCATAGAATAACTTGGTATTCTATAAAATATCTGCATTATATACTTTAACGGTAACATCTACATCACTTATAGAATTTTATATCTACACAACTTACGCGAGGTAAACGAGTAATCAGACATGTTTTATTCGGAAAAATTCCCCTCTCCTATAGGTTTCTGGTGTAATTGAACTTGATCTGTTTCAGTTAATCTGTTTGCATGATTTGCTTTCGTACGTGTATAATCCTTATGCAATAATGAGCAATCTTTTTTTTTTTTTTTAGCTTTTGCATCATTTTTCACATACACTCAAATCGTTTTCAGCTAAATTTTAAACGTAAAAAGTATTATTAACTTTTAAAACTATTGATTTACGTTTTTATCTATTTTGTGGATTATACGCGGTTACCGTGCTGCCTTATTCTACGGATAATCAAGAGTTTACTGTAGTTTTGTTTTCTGCTTTTCCAGAAATTCTATTTGTTTTGCATGGCCGCTTTCATGTAATTAAAAATTTCCGAGTTTTAAAATCAGGAAATTTCTATCAAAATGTTAATAAATATTTTATTAATTAGAAACGGCGAAAAATGTGATTGTTTTTTTTTACATTTAAAATATCATATAAGTCATAAATAACAAAAACTGAACCATTGTTTTATTTAACGTTTATAACCTTTTTTGACGTTGCGATGTTGCGAAACTTTTCCAACTACTATTTGGAGAATTGGAAGACATTGAATATTATGCACAATTTGTGAAGTATCCTTAATATTTAGTAAGGTGTAGTTTCTCCCCTTCTTCCAAGTATGCTATTTTTAACTAAATCTCCGTTTTCTTCGGTCGTAGAAATGGTTTTTAGCACAAATATAGATTTTTTTTTCAATGCGGAACATTAAACAAATATTATTTTCTTTTATTTTCCCGAATTATGATATTTTTTCTTCATAAAAGTAGAAGTTAAAAATAGAGGATTTCTTATCTTTTGATCCTCAAGATGATAAAAAGAAATATGTTACATATTTTTATCCTTATGGGAGCATTCTCTTTCAGGAACTAAAATGTTAAACTTGGGAGAATTCTAAGTGTCGTAAAATGTTTGGTTTGTGTTTCGTCTTTCAAAAAAAGAAAGAAAAGAAAAATAAGTTGATGATCAATTCGTCATTTTTATGTCAAACTCAAAACTAACCGAACTTTTCTTTTTTTTAAAAAAGAAAAAACTGGTTTTTAAATAATATAATCCTGGGGTTTTCCAAACTGACGACGTGGCACCCTTTCAACTATTAAAATTTTCTCAGGGCATCCTAATCATTTGTCTATATTACATACCTACATCTATTTGTCTATACATTTGTATATGTACAGTAACAGTGGCTCCCAAAAGTGTTCATACACTTACCATTTTCAATGAAATAGGCCCTATCCATCAATTAAAATTAATATTTCGGAATAGGTATTTAATTAAGATCTATGATCCCTTTTCAACAAAACTACAAGAAAAATTTTAATAATATGACAAAACTTTATATAGATGTCTTTTTTTTTTTTGTATGTGTGTGTGTGCAATTTTTGAGTAAATGTTCAACCACACTTCGAACCTTACTGTTTCTAGTTCGCTTTTCGTTTCAATGCCGTGTTTTCGTAATCTAACCTCCAGATGTCTCCAAATATGTTGCATTAAGTTTAATTCTGGCGATTGAGGAGGTGTTTTCAAAGCTGAAGGAGAATTTTTGATGCACCGGACACAAACGTTGAAAACCGTGTGCTTCTCCTCCTTACCTCGATAGAAAACATAGTTATTTCCAATAACCAAATTTTGGGCTAATAGTTCAAAATTGTGCTAAATATTTAAGTGAACAGCATGATTCATTATTTCATCAAAAAATTCCAAACTACCAAGTCCTGATGTTGATATGCACCCTCACACAAGAACACCTTTACCGTCCTGATTAACTGATCCAACTGAATTCTTATGATTATTGAACTTTTTTTTTTGTTTAATTAACAACAAAGACTTGATACCATAGAACCTTCGCGGTACCCCTCGTCTACTCCTATGACATCCAGGGTGCCGTGGCATGACACCCACGTTGGGAACTCCTGATGTAATCGGTAGTTGACATATCACGTATACTACTTCTTCTATAAGTGGTAATGACAAAAAATCGAGTTTATCAATCTTGAGTTCAATTGTTAATTGTTTCTTATTCAAGAAAGAATACAAAAATGTGCAATTTAGAAAAAATACAAACTACAATTTTTTTACTAGTGCATATTTCCCCCTTTTTTTCATGAAATTTGTCAGAAAAAAATCTTAACTTGGTCCTTAAGATTGCGAAAATTCGGATTTCACTTCTTTTTTTTTTCCCAACTGGTGAGAAAGATTGAACCAGATACCTGAAACTAAGATTCATGCCACGCACCATTAGAATTCGTAAACATTTATTCATCAGTTTTAAAAGTATCAACTAAATAGGTCGATAAGAAGTAGTTGGAGTCCTTCTCCAACATACATTCCTCTCCATTCCTGAATATGTAATTTGTGTTTTATTCACATTTGAAATGACGAATTATGTTTATAAACTTCGAATAATTATTTCATGCGTGACGTAAAGCCGCTTTGCTATGTTGAGTCGAAAGTTCATTCCCACTTTTGTATGTTTTGGAGTTTGAAATTCGCCTCTGCCTATTAACATATTTGAGGAGAAAAACAGTGCGGTTTTTGAAATTTAATTATCCTCGGAAAATCAACTCATAACCTTCTCGTAATTACTGAAGCGCGCATAGGCCCAAAAACTGGTAATTGATGTAATTGAATCTAATTACGGACGGAACTTGGTTATTTCCATGGCTAGATAAAAGGGATGGGGAGTTGAAGATGGATTTTTTGGCGACTGAGTGGGGTTTTTGAATAGTAATAGTGAGAAAAGGCGAAAAAGCTATGAGTTTTTTTGAGAATCGTTGATTTTGAACTTGCTGACTTTTGCTTGAACGCCGACGAAATGCAGTGCTAATAAATTATTTAATTCTGAGAAAAA
Source organism: Uloborus diversus (assembly GCF_026930045.1). Taxonomy (NCBI): domain Eukaryota; kingdom Metazoa; phylum Arthropoda; class Arachnida; order Araneae; family Uloboridae; genus Uloborus; species Uloborus diversus. The sequence goes on from NC_072732.1 coordinate 139,906,337, forward strand.
AGCGGTAACCTCGAAAATATGAGATGCATTTTACAAATACGTTACTTTTTAGTAAGTACCAATGGTCTGAAACTGATTGAATTCCGAAAGCAACTAATTATTTCCCTGGATTTTAATGAACTTAAACTGCAGTGGTAGGTAATATGCAAAACTCTTCTTTTCGAATTTAAAAATATTAATAATAATAAAAATAAAACTCTTTAAACGGGGGAGGGGGGGGGGCTTCCTACTGATTCCTTTTTTTTTTTTTTTCCAAGTCCTCAAAAGTCTTTTTTTTTTTTTTTTTTTTTTTCAAATTCTAGCCCCCTTTTACTTTAAAAGCGCAGTTTCGATTTCCGTGTAACCTTTTTTTATCCGTTTGTATTTAATTTTTTTTCCGGAAGAAACCCAACAAGAATGTTTAAAACTCTACCATGATCATTTGTAAACTTTGAATAAAATAGGAGTGCGACAGTTAGTGTTGGAAACTTTTGATTAAATCTAATGAATTCATTCAGCATAGTTTCTTGTTTTATGAAAACGTAATCTTAATATAAAAAAAGTCACCCGATTAATCGGCTAATATTGGCTAATTATTAGATAATCGGCCAAGTGGCCGACTACCGATAACTGTCGATTAATCCGTGCATCGTTAATTTTAACCTTCAAAAGTTAAGATTAAGTTTCTTTTTTAATTCTTTTTCTTTGATGAATTTAGGTCCCTTTTCCCGAGGGACAAACTAAAACTTTGTTGAGAGCCCCGTCAAATTAGAGGGGGTCCGTTAGTACCGATGCATATGTGATTCCACGCAGGGGCGTGCACAGAAATTTTGGGGCCCGTCACAGTTGATTTCTACGCTCCCCCTCCATATTGTACACCCCTACGTCTCTACATATATTTGAGGCAGTGAGAAGCAAATGGATGTAAGTGGACATTTTCAAGTTTCGAGTAAAACGCGTGTAAAGATTACGTCCTGGGTAGGCTTTCATTGATTTCTTTTTTCTAAATCATGAAGTACAGTAGCACCTACCAGGGCTACTAGTACTATCTTTTGCCCCAAGACAGAAGAGGGGTTCACCTACCATTTGTATTGATTATCTCCAAATTTTTAATTTTGCCACTTGCATCCCTTTGCTTCTCACTACCTTATTTCACCCCTCATTTAAAAAATCTCGGGCCCCTTTCAGGGTCGGGCCCGGCCCTTCTACTCCCTTGTGCACGCCCCTGATTCCACGGTGTACCGAGACGCGATATAACGGGGCTCTTCTGGACTCGATTCACTTAAAAAGAGCTATTTCGACCAAGTGTAGTGCGGAAAATGCCGCTTCGCCAGCGGATGGACCGCCCGCTGCTGGGATGATCCGAGGACGCGGAATCCGCAGCTTCCCTCTTCCTTCCGCTCCTTTTCTCTTCACCTTTGATATTTGCGGGTGCCCGCGCCTGCGTCCTCCGAGCTGCCTTATCCCGAGACCGCTGTGGCAGAACAGCCGACTCTGCCGACATTTTGGCTCTTGTCAAACGTTCAAGCTTAAAAATTAATCCTTAAGTGCATGATTGTTTTTAGAAAACACTTGTTTAAGTTCTGTTGGCTTTAAACTTCTGTTCAAATCATGAGAAAAATACTTTAAAAAATCTAATGTAGGTATGGGGTATGGCTTATGGTTAAACAACCACTTGGCAACGTCGGGCTTTAATTGAAAAAACAACAATTTACTATCAAATGTCACAAAACTTTGATAAAAATCGTGAAAATGCCTATTGAAGTAAAACTTGATTCGCCAAAGAAGAAAAATAAGTAAGCATTTTCAAGCACACTCAACTAAAAATGAAAATAATAATAATTTGAATTCAAATTATGTTCTTCGCAACCACGAGTTGCGACATTACCCTATTTATTGGGTGTTATTGTTTCTAGAAACGGCTCCTGTCCCCCTCCCCCCCAAGCCTGCCCCCCCTCCTGTGTGGTTACGTGTGTATAGGTGTGGTGTAGGAGTGTGTGTAGGCTTGTGTGTGTATGTGGGCAAGGGAATGTTTGTATGTGTGTGAAGGAGCATGTGTGTTTGTATGCATATAAGAAACGTAAAAGTGAAGGAGCAGGGGCTAATGAACGGAGGTTCTGTGGAGGCCCAGGTCCAATCTTAAAAGGAACCTCAACATCAAGAACAGTCAAATAAATACAATAAGAAATTGTGATTGCTCAAAGAAGAAAAAAAGAGGCCTACCTTTGCTAATGCAAAAGAAACAGAAAGAAGTCGATTTATGTTTTCCATTAGAT
>NC_072732.1:139908614-139923894 GCF_026930045.1 Uloborus diversus
TGCTTTTAATAAAGTCAGACGAAACAACGTAAGTAGAAGCACAAATTTGTAAATTACAGCAGACACGTGTTTCGGCGTTACAGGGAACGCCTTTTTCAATGCAAAAAATAATGAGCTTATGGATGAAAAGACATCCGAAAAAAGCCAAGAGCAGATAAGCATGCAGCTTAAAAGATAAAAACAGCGGATTAGCCAAACACCAATGACAAAGTTATAAACCGATCAAGAACCAATAGGAATGCAAGCAAAGGCTAGGAGCTTTCTCTTAGGTACATCCCAGAAAGAAAGAATTCAATTGGACAAGGATTAAGCCGAAGCTTCAACAAAAGGAAAAGAAATTGTCAGTAACCGTGAACCGCAAGAAAGGAAAAGCAGAATGGAAAACCATGAAATAAAATAAACGGAAACGAAAAATATTCGAAAAAAGGAAAAATAAAGATAAATAGAAGAAAATTGGGGGGGGGGGGGGGAGGGTGTCAATTAAGACAAAAAGATAAAAATAAACAGAGGAAGATAGATAAAAAAAAAAAAAAAGGGGGGGGGGGGATGGGGAAAGGACAGTATTAAAGATATGGGAGCCAAATGTTAGAAAAATATGGAACTGCACTAAGATCGTTAACTAAGTTAGAACTGTTCCTCAAAATATGAAAGGATTCCCAAAAGTCAAGATCTGATGAATTGGGGCATTTTTGGATAATCTGATAAGAGTTAAAATCAAAAGAGTGATTCGAATCCCAACAATGTTGAGCAATACTAGACTTATTTAATTGTTGTTTTTTCACATAATTTTGATGCTCTTTCAAGCGAATTTTTAAAGCACGCCGAGTCTGTCCAATATAGGCAAGTTTACAACTACAATTAATTCTATAAATTCCACAACAATTAAGAGGGTGAATAGGATCTTTAAGAGAAGAGAATGAAAGTTTATTAATAGGAGAGAACACCACCTGGAATTGGAAACGTTTTAGAATCTTAGCAACCTGATAGCTTACAGATGGAAAGAATGGCAAAACAACCAAATTCTTTCTGATGAAGGTTCGGTTAAGAACATTAGTTTGGGATTTATTTGAAAGTTTTTTATAAATGGAATCAATCAAAGTTGGCGGATAGTCTCTATCAATTGCCACAGCTTTAAGATAATTAAGTTCCACTTTAAGAAGTTCCGACGAAGAACAAATATTAATTGCGCGATAAACAAAAGAATTGAAAGCAGAATATTTTTGATTTGGAGGATGAGACGATAGTCTATGAGGAGGTAAAGAGACAGCAAAAGGTTTGCGATAAACAGTAGTTTCAAAACCAATTTCAGTACGAGAAACAAGTACATCAAGAAATGAAATGCAATTATTCCGTTCTTTCTCACAAGAAAACTGAATATGAGGATCAATGGAGTTTAAAATAGATAAAACCTCATCACTCTCAAACTGATTCTGGTTCATTAGAACAAAACAATCATCAACATACCGAACATAAAATTGGAACTGCAGTTTTTGGAACAGCTTAACCTCAAAATAATGCATGTAAATATCACTAAGAATGGGGCTAAGTGGGTTACCCATAGCCAGACCATCTAACATAATATAAAAATTCCCATTAAAAACAAAAGAACATTGCTTAAGACAAGTACGGGTAAGGAAAATTAAATCCTCAATTTCCGTATTGGTGAAATGAAATTCAGAAAGTCTTCCACGAAGGCATAACAATGAACCCTCGACGGGAACGTTTGTAAATAAAGAGTTAACATCAAAAGAAGCCATAAAAGAATTATTTGGAACGGAACTATGAATTTTTTTTTTTAACAAACTCAACAGAATTTTTAATAGTAAATAAATTGTGACTCCTAAGGGGAGAAAACACAGAGACTAAATATTTTGCAAGTTTGTACGAAGCCGTACCAATATTGGAAACAATCGGCCTGAAAGGAATACCAGCTTTATGCACCTTAGGTAAAGCATAAAATCTAGCACAATTAGCAATAGATGGAACAACAGAGCGTTTAACATTTGAAGGAATAGACTTAACAGACTTGACAGCAGATGCAATAGTTTTTAACTCTTTATCACTAGGATCTTTAGAAATTTCAGCATATAGCCCAGAAGAAATCAAATCATTAGTTTTATCAACATAAGATGATTTGTCAAGAACAACAATTTGGCCACCCTTGTCAGCTTTGGTAACAACCAGATTAGAATTCGAAACTAAGTCTTTAACAGAACGGCTAACAGTATTAGCAAATACAGGTTTAGAAATTTTCGAGTTATAGTCAATATTAGAAGCTATAAGATGCCGAATCGAATCTTTTTGAGAGGAAGTTAAGGCACTAAATTTAAAAGCTTTCTCAACAGGAGCAATAAGCTTTGAAAAAGAAGGATTAACACTCACAGCAAAATTATCATTACATTTTAGAGCCTCAATTTGAGAGTTACTTAATGGAACGCTAGAAAGATTAACAACAACATTCTTATTAACAACAGGTAAATTATCAGGAGGAACGACATGAGAAGATTTACAAAGCATAGCTAATTTCTTTTTCAAAACAATTTGATGTTTATCAGAGGAACGAAGGGTTCTAGACCAAGAATTTCTGTCAATAATGTCAAAGTTGGGAATGGAATTAGAAACCGAAAGATGTAAATCATAAAGTTCACGTTCAATAAACGATAAATGTTTCCTAGTTTCCTGGATCGAAGCTCTGAGTAAAGCCAATTTCGACCGAAAGATTACTTTGTCAATTTTTACACAACGTGGTAAATTACATTTCAAAGAAATAAACTTCGGAATAATTTTCTTGCGCCTACACTCTTGAAGAAATTTTAAATGGTTCAAAAAACGAAATTTCTTAATCCGAAGATTGACAAACCTATTGATTTGAGACATAATCAAAAGCAAAACCGAAACAAATGAAAATAAACAAAATCAAACAATAACAGAATGAATAAGAAACAAGAAGTAAAAAGTCACGATCAAAATACAACAATAGACAAAAATTCCAGAAACAAAAACACAAATTGCATAAAAGGCGGAAAATGTAAACGTAAGGCCCGTTTAAGCCACAAATAAGATAAATAAATACCTTTGTGCTGAATAGTAAAGTCAGACGAAACAACGTAAGTAGAAGCACAAATTTGTAAATTACAGCAGACACGTGTTTCGGCGTTACAGGGAACGCCTTTTTCAATGCAAAAAATAATGAGCTTATGGATGAAAAGACATCCGAAAAAAGCCAAGAGCAGATAAGCATGCAGCTTAAAAGATAAAAACAGCGGATTAGCCAAACACCAATGACAAAGTTATAAACCGATCAAGAACCAATAGGAATGCAAGCAAAGGCTAGGAGCTTTCTCTTAGGTACATCCCAGAAAGAAAGAATTCAATTGGACAAGGATTAAGCCGAAGCTTCAACAAAAGGAAAAGAAATTGTCAGTAACCGTGAACCGCAAGAAAGGAAAAGCAGAATGGAAAACCATGAAATAAAATAAACGGAAACGAAAAATATTCGAAAAAAGGAAAAATAAAGATAAATAGAAGAAAATTGGGGGGGGGGGGGAGGGTGTCAATTAAGACAAAAAGATAAAAATAAACAGAGGAAGATAGATAAAAAAAAAAAAAGGGGGGGGGATGGGGAAAGGACAGTATTAAAGATATGGGAGCCAAATGTTAGAAAAATATGGAACTGCACTAAGATCGTTAACTAAGTTAGAACTGTTCCTCAAAATATGAAAGGATTCCCAAAAGTCAAGATCTGATGAATTGGGGCATTTTTGGATAATCTGATAAGAGTTAAAATCAAAAGAGTGATTCGAATCCCAACAATGTTGAGCAATACTAGACTTATTTAATTGTTGTTTTTTCACATAATTTTGATGCTCTTTCAAGCGAATTTTTAAAGCACGCCGAGTCTGTCCAATATAGGCAAGTTTACAACTACAATTAATTCTATAAATTCCACAACAATTAAGAGGGCTCCCATATCTTTAATACTGTCCTTTCCCCATCCCCCCCCCCTTTTTTTTTTTTTTTTTTTTTTTTTTTTTTTTTTATCTATCTTCCTCTGTTTATTTTTATCTTTTTGTCTTAATTGACACCCTCCCCCCCCCCCAATTTTCTTCTATTTATCTTTATTTTTCCTTTTTTCGAATATTTTTCGTTTCCGTTTATTTTATTTCATGGTTTTCCATTCTGCTTTTCCTTTCTTGCGGTTCACGGTTACTGACAATTTCTTTTCCTTTTGTTGAAGCTTCGGCTTAATCCTTGTCCAATTGAATTCTTTCTTTCTGGGATGTACCTAAGAGAAAGCTCCTAGCCTTTGCTTGCATTCCTATTGGTTCTTGATCGGTTTATAACTTTGTCATTGGTGTTTGGCTAATCCGCTGTTTTTATCTTTTAAGCTGCATGCTTATCTGCTCTTGGCTTTTTTCGGATGTCTTTTCATCCATAAGCTCATTATTTTTTGCATTGAAAAAGGCGTTCCCTGTAACGCCGAAACACGTGTCTGCTGTAATTTACAAATTTGTGCTTCTACTTACGTTGTTTCGTCTGACTTTACTATTCAGCACAAAGGTATTTATTTATCTTATTTGTGGCTTAAACGGGCCTTACGTTTACATTTTCCGCCTTTTATGCAATTTGTGTTTTTGTTTCTGGAATTTTTGTCTATTGTTGTATTTTGATCGTGACTTTTTACTTCTTGTTTCTTATTCATTCTGTTATTGTTTGATTTTGTTTATTTTCATTTGTTTCGGTTTTGCTTTTGATTATGTCTCAAATCAATAGGTTTGTCAATCTTCGGATTAAGAAATTTCGTTTTTTGAACCATTTAAAATTTCTTCAAGAGTGTAGGCGCAAGAAAATTATTCCGAAGTTTATTTCTTTGAAATGTAATTTACCACGTTGTGTAAAAATTGACAAAGTAATCTTTCGGTCGAAATTGGCTTTACTCAGAGCTTCGATCCAGGAAACTAGGAAACATTTATCGTTTATTGAACGTGAACTTTATGATTTACATCTTTCGGTTTCTAATTCCATTCCCAACTTTGACATTATTGACAGAAATTCTTGGTCTAGAACCCTTCGTTCCTCTGATAAACATCAAATTGTTTTGAAAAAGAAATTAGCTATGCTTTGTAAATCTTCTCATGTCGTTCCTCCTGATAATTTACCTGTTGTTAATAAGAATGTTGTTGTTAATCTTTCTAGCGTTCCATTAAGTAACTCTCAAATTGAGGCTCTAAAATGTAATGGTAATTTTGCTGTGAGTGTTAATCCTTCTTTTTCAAAGCTTATTGCTCCTGTTGAGAAAGCTTTTAAATTTAGTGCCTTAACTTCCTCTCAAAAAGATTCGATTCGGCATCTTATAGCTTCTAATATTGACTATAACTCGAAAATTTCTAAACCTGTATTTGCTAATACTGTTAACCGTTCTGTTAAAGACTTAGTTTCGAATTCTAATCTGGTTGTTACCAAAGCTGACAAGGGTGGCCAAATTGTTGTTCTTGACAAATCATCTTATGTTGATAAAACTAATGATTTGATTTCTTCTGGGCTATATGCTGAAATTTCTAAAGATCCTAGTGATAAAGAGTTAAAAACTATTGCATCTGCTGTCAAGTCTGTTAAGTCTATTCCTTCAAATGTTAAACGCTCTGTTGTTCCATCTATTGCTAATTGTGCTAGATTTTATGCTTTACCTAAGGTGCATAAAGCTGGTATTCCTTTCAGGCCGATTGTTTCCAATATTGGTACGGCTTCGTACAAACTTGCAAAATATTTAGTCTCTGTGTTTTCTCCCCTTAGGAGTCACAATTTATTTACTATTAAAAATTCTGTTGAGTTTGTTAAAAAAATTCATAGTTCCGTTCCAAATAATTCTTTTATGGCTTCTTTTGATGTTAACTCTTTATTTACAAACGTTCCCGTCGAGGGTTCATTGTTATGCCTTCGTGGAAGACTTTCTGAATTTCATTTCACCAATACGGAAATTGAGGATTTAATTTTCCTTACCCGTACTTGTCTTAAGCAATGTTCTTTTGTTTTTAATGGGAATTTTTATATTATGTTAGATGGTCTGGCTATGGGTAACCCACTTAGCCCCATTCTTAGTGATATTTACATGCATTATTTTGAGGTTAAGCTGTTCCAAAAACTGCAGTTCCAATTTTATGTTCGGTATGTTGATGATTGTTTTGTTCTAATGAACCAGAATCAGTTTGAGAGTGATGAGGTTTTATCTATTTTAAACTCCATTGATCCTCATATTCAGTTTTCTTGTGAGAAAGAACGGAATAATTGCATTTCATTTCTTGATGTACTTGTTTCTCGTACTGAAATTGGTTTTGAAACTACTGTTTATCGCAAACCTTTTGCTGTCTCTTTACCTCCTCATAGACTATCGTCTCATCCTCCAAATCAAAAATATTCTGCTTTCAATTCTTTTGTTTATCGCGCAATTAATATTTGTTCTTCGTCGGAACTTCTTAAAGTGGAACTTAATTATCTTAAAGCTGTGGCAATTGATAGAGACTATCCGCCAACTTTGATTGATTCCATTTATAAAAAACTTTCAAATAAATCCCAAACTAATGTTCTTAACCGAACCTTCATCAGAAAGAATTTGGTTGTTTTGCCATTCTTTCCATCTGTAAGCTATCAGGTTGCTAAGATTCTAAAACGTTTCCAATTCCAGGTGGTGTTCTCTCCTATTAATAAACTTTCATTCTCTTCTCTTAAAGATCCTATTCACCCTCTTAATTGTTGTGGAATTTATAGAATTAATTGTAGTTGTAAACTTGCCTATATTGGACAGACTCGGCGTGCTTTAAAAATTCGCTTGAAAGAGCATCAAAATTATGTGAAAAAACAACAATTAAATAAGTCTAGTATTGCTCAACATTGTTGGGATTCGAATCACTCTTTTGATTTTAACTCTTATCAGATTATCCAAAAATGCCCCAATTCATCAGATCTTGACTTTTGGGAATCCTTTCATATTTTGAGGAACAGTTCTAACTTAGTTAACGATCTTAGTGCAGTTCCATATTTTTCTAACATTTGGCTCCCATATCTTTAATACTGTCCTTTCCCCATCCCCCCCCTTTTTTTTTTTATCTATCTTCCTCTGTTTATTTTTATCTTTTTGTCTTAATTGACACCCTCCCCCCCCCCCAATTTTCTTCTATTTATCTTTATTTTTCCTTTTTTCGAATATTTTTCGTTTCCGTTTATTTTATTTCATGGTTTTCCATTCTGCTTTTCCTTTCTTGCGGTTCACGGTTACTGACAATTTCTTTTCCTTTTGTTGAAGCTTCGGCTTAATCCTTGTCCAATTGAATTCTTTCTTTCTGGGATGTACCTAAGAGAAAGCTCCTAGCCTTTGCTTGCATTCCTATTGGTTCTTGATCGGTTTATAACTTTGTCATTGGTGTTTGGCTAATCCGCTGTTTTTATCTTTTAAGCTGCATGCTTATCTGCTCTTGGCTTTCATTCCCTCCCTGGACACCGTTCGTAGCGGACGTGTGTACTCTCTCTCTGACGACGGGACCGGTTTTTCGCTGGCCCCTCTCCTTCCGAGCTATTCTGTCAGGGCTGAATTTGATCCTCGACGGCTAGGCCTCGGTCTAATCGGGTCGACGGACGGATTAAGCTGCGCGCAGTTAGCTTTTCCCTGGCGAGAAGAGCCTTTTTCAAGGCTATATTACTAATCGCCCCCCCTCATCTGCAATTATGAGCCTCTTCAAACATCCTGATGATGTCTCAGAAGATGAAGCGGAAATGGATCTCTCAAATGACAAATCTCCCGATAAAGACAAACAAGACGAAGCCAAGTTCGCTCTTGAAAGGAGGAAATATCTGAAGAATCATAGGGTAAGTGAATCTCAATTTACCTCATTGATCAGGGATTATCAGTGGAGTAAGACCGCTTTTGAAGTCAAAATTAGTAAGGCTAGAAATTGCAATGAATTAATGGCTATCGCTGAAAAACTTCAATCTCTTGTATCGGCCTTCGATGATGAAATCGACAATAATAGGACTTCCAGAAAATATAGCAAACAAATTGCCACCCAACTTAGGTCATGTGACCAAAAGCAAATTGCCCACTTAACCCAGCTATTGTATGCTAAACAATCCCAGTCTAATGAAGATGAGGATCTCAGAGATAAAGCAATCCCATACAAAACCTCGAGTGAAAAAAGGACCAGATCCGACGAGGATAATGAAAATTATGACGACAATAATGATGAATTCAACTACCCTCCCCCTAACAAAGTTGCGAAAAATACTGTAATCGAGGATTTTCCCCCCCTCCCTACAAAAAACTCATATGATGGTCTCCCAGTTGAGAATCAAGTTACCAATGACCCCCCTACAACCAATAGTGAAAATCAGCCAAAAAGCAATAAAAATTACAGGAACCCAGACCACAAACATATTCCACCAATCACAATCTATAACCCCACAGGTCAAGTCGACCTCCTCAAAGAACTTTCGGACATCACTGGCTCAAAAATTACAGGGAGAATTGCAACAAACCAACATACTAAAGACCCAATGCTAATAGTTTACCCCACTACCCCAGATGACTACAGAACTATTCGTAAATACATTGAAGATTACTGCTTGGAGTCCCACACCCATCCCCTTAATGAAGAAAAGGATTTAATCATAGTAATTCGCGGACTGCCAATTAATATGCTAATTGATGACATCAAAGCCGAGCTGGTTGAAAAAAAATTCACAGTTAACAGAATGACACAAATGAAAAAAGGCAAAGAACAAAATCCTATGCCCCTCTTTGTTGTCCACCTCCCAAAAAATGAAAATAACAAAAATATCTACAACCTTGAGACTATTTCCCATATCAGAGTTAAGATTGAACCCCTCAAAAAGAAAGGCGGCCGCATCACACAATGCTTCAGATGCCAACAATTTGGCCACTCGAGCCGTTGTTGTACCCGACGCCCCCAATGTGTTAAATGTGGAAATCCACACAATACTTTCGAATGTGATAACCTCCCCACTGATCCCCCCAAATGTGCTCTCTGCGAAGGCCCCCATACTGCCAACTCCCCTGACTGCCCTCTTAGACCCAAAATCCACTCGGCCAATAAAGAAAATATTTGGACCGCACGCAAACAGGCCACTGAGATCTTAAACAACATAAATCAGCAAAATCAAACTTCCCCCCCTTTTTTCCCCTCTCTCCCCCCCCTAAATTTAAATAATATAGCAACTAGCACAAATCCCACAACAAATTCAGACATTAATAACTCCACTCTTCAAGCAGTAAACACCATATTCCAGCAAATGATCCAAAATATGCAAGCTCTCCAGCTTATCTTTACCCAGCTCCTCAATAATGGCCGCGAGTAACAGCCTGCGTTTGGTTTCCTGGAATGCCAATGGCATATTTTCCAAAATTAGCGAGCTTCGCGATTTCGCTGCCGACTATGAACCGGACATTATTCTTGTCCAGGAAACCCATCTCAAGGCTGGTACTCGCGCCACCATTCCAAATTACGTCTGCCAACGTAACGATCGCCTCATAGGCCAAGGTGGAGGCACCCTCATTTTTATTCGTCAAAGCCTTAATCACAACATCAATACTATTGACACCCCCAGCTTTGAAAACACGACTATCACCATCTCCATAAACAACTCTAAGGTCAACATTTGCTCAGCTTATATTCCCCCCCTCAAAACCCCCACCATCGCTGATCTCGACAAAATCACCAAAAACACTGAAAACTTCATCCTCTTTGGTGACTTGAATGCGAAGCACAAACTCTGGAACATAGGTGTTGGAAATTCCAAAGGTGAAATTATTTACAAGTATGCCACTGAAAATGATTACCAAATTCTTGCCCCTCGCACCCCCACTCATTTTGGCAACTTCTCCCCCACCACCCTCGATATTGCTATCACCAACTTAAAGCTCCCCTACCTTATCATTTCGGAAAATCTCCTTTCATCAGATCACAATCCAGTTTTTCTGACCCTCTCTCTCACCTCGGGTCTCCCGAAACACAAGTATTTCATTAATTCCACCAATTGGAACAAATTTTACGTTCTTCTCCACGACCAAGTCAAAGGAAACCCCAACACCAAAACTACTGCTGAAATTGATAAGGAAATTAACGTTCTAACCTCAACCTTCCATTCAGCCTATGACGAAAGCACTGTTCGCATCACCACTTCTTCCCCCCCACTCAGGCTCCCCCCCCATATTAGAAGAATCATCAGAATCAAGAACAAACTTAAAAAGCTGTGGCGTGAGACTGCTTATCCCCCGTATAAAACGGAGCTAAACCACCTCACTGATACCATAAAAAATCTTGTCAAAGAACACAAAACTAGCTCCTGGAATGAGTTTATCTCGAATCTCCCCAGTGACAATAGTACCCTTTACAGACTCGCTAGAAACTTTAGAAATCCTAAAACCCCCATCCCCTCTCTCACCACCCCCCAGGGCACGATTAACTCAGATGAGGATAAAGCTAATGCTTTTGCTGATAGCTTTGAGGCCACCTTCTCCAGCAACCTTTCTTCCCCCCTCGACTCTGAAGTCAGCTCCACAGTATACAACTTCCTATGCAATAATGCTAATCCTACCGTCACTGAGTTCTGCTCCCCTAAAGAAGTTAACGACGTAATCAAAAACCTCAAGAATAAGAAAACTCCTGGTAGCGACAAAATTTCCACCCAAATGCTTAAAAATTCCCCCCTCAAAGTCATAACCAACATCACTAAGATTATTAATGGATGCCTCCAAATTTGTTATTTTCCCAATAGCTGGAAACATGCTGTAGTGGTTTGTATACATAAAAAAGAAACCCCTCTCACTAATATTCAGAGCTATCGCCCCATAAGCCTTCTTAGCGTTCTTGGAAAAATCTTCGAGAAAATCTTAAAAAATAGAATAATGAAGTATTGTGATTCAAATAACGTCATTCAGCCTGAACAATTTGGATATAGACCAAAACATTCCAGTATTCACCAGCTCCTCCGTAATATTAACTGTATTATTGACGGTTTTAATCACGATCAGTATTCCGTAGGAGTTTTCCTTGACATCAGCAAGGCTTTCGATAAAGTTTGGCATCTTGGTGTAATTTACAAGTTAATCCAGCACAATTTCCCCATTTACATCATTTTTATCATTTTCAACTACCTTCATCAACGCACATTCCAGGTAAAAATAAGCTCCTCCTTCTCCACCCCTAGGCAAATCACTGCCGGAGTCCCTCAGGGAAGTGTCTTAGGCCCCACCCTCTTTTCCATTTACATGTCCGATCTCCCTCTTCACAAATACACTGTTCTTTCACTGTTTGCAGACGACCTTTCCATAATCTCAAAGCACTACTCCAGAAACTTTGCTCGCAAACGTTTACAAGACCACATTAATACTATTGCCACCTGGTATGACAACTGGAAGCTTACAATTAACACCAGCAAAACTCAAGCTATCTTTTTCTCCAAAGGCGACGCCCACCACCCAAAACAAATAAAAATTAACGAAGACAATATCACTTATTCCTCCCATGTCAAGTATCTCGGTATCACTCTAGATAGAAAACTTACTTTTGCGAAGCATAAAAAAATCCAAACTGATAAAACCAATTTTAGAAAACACCAAATGAGGGCCCTTCTCAACAAGTACAGTCACCTTCCCTTTACTAGTAAGAGACTCCTTTACATAACTGTCTTACGGCCAGTCCTTATGTACGCCATCTTCATCTGGGGTTTCACTGCAAAGAAAATTGTCAAAAAATTACAAACCACTCAAAACAATATCCTCAGAACTATCAGCAATTCTCCCTGGTTTATTAAAGGCAGGGACATTCACAGAGATGCCAATATTAAATCCATATCACATCAAATCATCCGGGAGGCCAGAAATTTCTATGGAAGTCTCCACTCTCACCCAAATCCGCTCATCAGAGAGCAAGCCATTTTCAACGAAATTAGAAATCCTAAGCATAGGTACCCCGCCCACTGCAGGCTCCTTGATTACGACTCCTTAAGCACAAAAAACAACCCTCTCCCAAACCCACAAGCTGATTATGATGATCTCTTTCCCCCTTAAGTGGGCCTTTTGCTTTTGGTGCTGTTTATTCTTCTAATGTTTCCCTGGGGAAAAAAAAAAAAAAAAAAAAAAAAAAAAAAAAAAAAAAAAAAAAAAAAAAAAAAATTTATATAATTTTACAAAATGACAAAAAACATAGAAAAATATCTTCTCATAAACTGACAAAAAACAGTCAACCTTTTCCATGAACTTTTCTCAAGTTTTCCAAAATTGAATTAAATTTTTCAAAATTTTCAATTTTTTTTTTCAATTCATTTATTTTTCTTTTTTTTTTTCACAAGTGTGGCCCTGACGACGTCCTTTTTTAATTTTTTTCGCTCTTTCCCCTTCCACCCCCCTCCTTACCATCTCCCCCCCCCCCCTTTTTTATGTTTCATACATTGAGTGCTTCGCACAATTTTTGTCTACTCCACTGACCCTAATCGATTTCAGGTAAATGGGTATTCACCCAGGCCTGTGAAAATTCAATGTCTTGTCTTGTCTTGTCTTGGCTTTTTTCGGATGTCTTTTCATCCATAAGCTCATTATTTTTTGCATTGAAAAAGGCGTTCCCTGTAACGCCGAAACACGTGTCTGCTGTAATTTACAAATTTGTGCTTCTACTTACGTTGTTTCGTCTGACTTTACTATTCAGCACAAAGGTATTTATTTATCTTATTTGTGGCTTAAACGGGCCTTACGTTTACATTTTCCGCCTTTTATGCAATTTGTGTTTTTGTTTCTGGAATTTTTGTCTATTGTTGTATTTTGATCGTGACTTTTTACTTCTTGTTTCTTATTCATTCTGTTATTGTTTGATTTTGTTTATTTTCATTTGTTTCGGTTTTGCTTTTGATTATGTCTCAAATCAATAGGTTTGTCAATCTTCGGATTAAGAAATTTCGTTTTTTGAACCATTTAAAATTTCTTCAAGAGTGTAGGCGCAAGAAAATTATTCCGAAGTTTATTTCTTTGAAATGTAATTTACCACGTTGTGTAAAAATTGACAAAGTAATCTTTCGGTCGAAATTGGCTTTACTCAGAGCTTCGATCCAGGAAACTAGGAAACATTTATCGTTTATTGAACGTGAACTTTATGATTTACATCTTTCGGTTTCTAATTCCATTCCCAACTTTGACATTATTGACAGAAATTCTTGGTCTAGAACCCTTCGTTCCTCTGATAAACATCAAATTGTTTTGAAAAAGAAATTAGCTATGCTTTGTAAATCTTCTCATGTCGTTCCTCCTGATAATTTACCTGTTGTTAATAAGAATGTTGTTGTTAATCTTTCTAGCGTTCCATTAAGTAACTCTCAAATTGAGGCTCTAAAATGTAATGGTAATTTTGCTGTGAGTGTTAATCCTTCTTTTTCAAAGCTTATTGCTCCTGTTGAGAAAGCTTTTAAATTTAGTGCCTTAACTTCCTCTCAAAAAGATTCGATTCGGCATCTTATAGCTTCTAATATTGACTATAACTCGAAAATTTCTAAACCTGTATTTGCTAATACTGTTAACCGTTCTGTTAAAGACTTAGTTTCGAATTCTAATCTGGTTGTTACCAAAGCTGACAAGGGTGGCCAAATTGTTGTTCTTGACAAATCATCTTATGTTGATAAAACTAATGATTTGATTTCTTCTGGGCTATATGCTGAAATTTCTAAAGATCCTAGTGATAAAGAGTTAAAAACTATTGCATCTGCTGTCAAGTCTGTTAAGTCTATTCCTTCAAATGTTAAACGCTCTGTTGTTCCATCTATTGCTAATTGTGCTAGATTTTATGCTTTACCTAAGGTGCATAAAGCTGGTATTCCTTTCAGGCCGATTGTTTCCAATATTGGTACGGCTTCGTACAAACTTGCAAAATATTTAGTCTCTGTGTTTTCTCCCCTTAGGAGTCACAATTTATTTACTATTAAAAATTCTGTTGAGTTTGTTAAAAAAATTCATAGTTCCGTTCCAAATAATTCTTTTATGGCTTCTTTTGATGTTAACTCTTTATTTACAAACGTTCCCGTCGAGGGTTCATTGTTATGCCTTCGTGGAAGACTTTCTGAATTTCATTTCACCAATACGGAAATTGAGGATTTAATTTTCCTTACCCGTACTTGTCTTAAGCAATGTTCTTTTGTTTTTAATGGGAATTTTTATATTATGTTAGATGGTCTGGCTATGGGTAACCCACTTAGCCCCATTCTTAGTGATATTTACATGCATTATTTTGAGGTTAAGCTGTTCCAAAAACTGCAGTTCCAATTTTATGTTCGGTATGTTGATGATTGTTTTGTTCTAATGAACCAGAATCAGTTTGAGAGTGATGAGGTTTTATCTATTTTAAACTCCATTGATCCTCATATTCAGTTTTCTTGTGAGAAAGAACGGAATAATTGCATTTCATTTCTTGATGTACTTGTTTCTCGTACTGAAATTGGTTTTGAAACTACTGTTTATCGCAAACCTTTTGCTGTCTCTTTACCTCCTCATAGACTATCGTCTCATCCTCCAAATCAAAAATATTCTGCTTTCAATTCTTTTGTTTATCGCGCAATTAATATTTGTTCTTCGTCGGAACTTCTTAAAGTGGAACTTAATTATCTTAAAGCTGTGGCAATTGATAGAGACTATCCGCCAACTTTGATTGATTCCATTTATAAAAAACTTTCAAATAAATCCCAAACTAATGTTCTTAACCGAACCTTCATCAGAAAGAATTTGGTTGTTTTGCCATTCTTTCCATCTGTAAGCTATCAGGTTGCTAAGATTCTAAAACGTTTCCAATTCCAGGTGGTGTTCTCTCCTATTAATAAACTTTCATTCTCTTCTCTTAAAGATCCTATTCACCCTCTTAATTGTTGTGGAATTTATAGAATTAATTGTAGTTGTAAACTTGCCTATATTGGACAGACTCGGCGTGCTTTAAAAATTCGCTTGAAAGAGCATCAAAATTATGTGAAAAAACAACAATTAAATAAGTCTAGTATTGCTCAACATTGTTGGGATTCGAATCACTCTTTTGATTTTAACTCTTATCAGATTATCCAAAAATGCCCCAATTCATCAGATCTTGACTTTTGGGAATCCTTTCATATTTTGAGGAACAGTTCTAACTTAGTTAACGATCTTAGTGCAGTTCCATATTTTTCTAACATTTGGCTCCCATATCTTTAATACTGTCCTTTCCCCATCCCCCCCCCCTTTTTTTTTTTTTTTTTATCTATCTTC